>NW_009233800.1:7470-43392 GCF_000690835.1 Fulmarus glacialis | reverse complement strand
TCTTTCGGCACATGGGGACGGCCTGCTCCTGTGCCTTTAAGATTTCCTTCTTGAAGAATGTTCAACCTTCCTGGACTCCTTTGCCCTTCAGGACTGCCTCCCAAGCATATGACATACAAGGAGCCGCTGGGGAGTGGGGTTTGTTCAGCCTGGAGAGGAGAAGGCTTGGGGAACCCAATTGCAGCCTTTTCCTAGATAAGCGGAGGTTAGAGGAAGAGGGGTAGAGCAGGGAAGTGGCAATGGTCACTGCCTGTGGCAGTGAAATTTTAATTGGACAACAACTTTTTCACCATGAAACTCTAGAGCAAGTGCAGAGGGAGGTGGTTGGATGCCCGTCCCCAGGGATGACCTGAGCAAGGCCCCAGGCACCCTCATCTAAATCTGCTGTTTGCTCTGCTGGGTAGAGGAGGTGGGAGTAGATGACCTCCAGATGTCCCTTCGAAATTTTTTTTTTTCTTTTTTCTGTGGTCATGCAGATCACTGCTGCTTTTCTGCATCATGGTGAACTTCTTAAGAACAGTGGGAAAACTGTTACTCAGTATACTAACTGTATTATATTAAAAAGCACCATTCGGTGCGATATGTAACCTGCTTGAGACTCACTGAACTCATGTTTAATAAGGCTTTTTACGCAAAGTAGGCACATAGTTTGAATAATCTGTAAAACTAGATAGTGTTATATACACTCCATGCTGGACTGAAGACCTATATATTTGTGCAGAGCTGGATCCTACTGCTTTAAACTATGAAAATTTAAGTAAGGAGCAACACATTGTGCAAACTTTTTGTTTTGGGGTACTAATTCTGGATTTTGAGTAACAAGATGATACAACTAGAATCTTAGAATGAGGGAGAGGTATTTCTATAGTTGTGACTACAGTGCTTTGTTGGCTGTTCCCTTCTGCTTGTGGTTACTGTTTTTTTAGTGGAAAGAAAAAAAAATCATAAGGCAGTACTAATTGCTCCTTTTTCTATTTCATTACACTTATAAAGTGCATCTTGAAATACTTTCTGTAATTAATACCAAAAATAAAATTATTAAAGACAAATTCAGATTTGTATAAAATCTATGACTTGATGATCTTAGAGGTCTTTTCCAACCTTAATGATTCTATGGTTCTATCATATGTAACGCATACCATGCATGTTTCTTTAGGGGAGTGTCTTTAGTCAAGTATTTACCCATTCGGTTCTTCAGTGTCAAACAAGCAGAAGGGATTTTATTTTTTTTATATACTTGTTTGGAGCAGGTATGCTTTTAAACCATAAAGTTCAGTGTCCTGTTTTATCACAAATATGTTGGCTTTTAAGATGTAACCAGAATAAACCATTGTTTAGTTCTGAGCAGTAACCATATTCCATATTGAGGGATACACAAGACTCCTTTCCAAAGAGCATACACTTCTAAAAAGCACTATTTTTTTGTGGGGGATATCCAGACGCTTTCAGCAGGCATGTGACATAGCAGATCTTTGGATTAAAAGTATATCTCATGCGTTCATTCCTATCCCAGATTACTTCCAACACTAACTCCTATTACGGTTTTCATAAAATGTTCTTAACACTTGCAGTATTTTTGTCTGATGTTATTCTTTCTACACAGATAAATAACTATTGACTTGTAATGGTAATGAAAAGTCTTGAAGTAAGATTTAACTAACTAAAAGGAAATTATTCTAGATTTATTTCCTAAGGGCCTCTCTACACTGGAAAATAAGAAATGCAAATGATAGATTTCTTTTACCATTTTACAATTTGACTGTCATTGCTAAAGATGTATTTTGGTTTTCATTACTCAATTTCCATAATCAGAAGAAGTTGTTCTAAAATCAGTAACTCTCTGTCAGCAGCAGCATCTGAAGATGATCACTGGGAAGTACAGACATGTGAAACAGTGCAGGGAAATTCAAACAGCCATTGAGGAATCCTAGTTGTGGCTCATCTTGTCTTCTAGATTCTGTTCAGGAACATTTCTTTTAAATAAAGGAGTGCTGCAGACACTTTGTCATTCTGCAGGGCTGTGGTTTATGCCTTGCATTGTAACATAAAACCTACGTTAAATGTACCTTGGAAGTGCTATTTGCGTTTTGCCACTGGAAAGTACCATTTGAATGAACTAGAAATAAATAAGTAGCTGACATCTTAAAGTATATTTCTGTTAAAATGAACAATATGCACTCTTACTGAACAAATATACTTATTCCTAATATTAGAGGCTATTTTACTTGCAGCAGTGCTATGGGAGGGAAGAGACAGGCTCTGATCAGCAAGTGAAGTAAAATGTTTAGTTTTGAATAAATACACTCTCGAAGTGTAAGGCATGGTTGTGAACTTTATCTCTAGAAAAGATGAAAAGTAAACATGTTTTTAAAAAAAAAAAAAAAAACAAACCAAAAAGGACAGTTTTCTTTAAAGGTCATAATCTTAGTGATGACTCTCTATGAGTACTGAATCCAGACATCAGGCATGAGCTGACCACGTTTTTTAAGACAATAACAAAACTAATAGAAGAATAGGTTTTTATCGAAGGCAGTGATACATGTGCTGTAGGTGATTACAGACAGAGTTGTGGGACATGTGTCACTTGATGAATACTAGACAACTATCGCTCTATGAAAAAAGTTCTGTTTTGTTTTTCCACTTCGGTGGTAGAAAAATCAATGGGCCTATCTGTTTTTTTATCTACTCAGCATGTTAAGCAATCCCAAAGCTCATTTGAATATGGGTTTTCTTTTGTTTAAATTCGGAGCAAAACCTGCAGAATACTGAAAAGTAGAATTTTGTCTCATTATCAAAGAAGCAAGAGTTTGGTTTGCAGTGGAAATTGAAACCTCTTCAGTTGAGCCAATTCCTCTCAAGTTTTGAGTTGAGCTTCACGTCTCTTTTGAGAAGTTCACTCGGACTCTTCCAGGCACTTCTCTATGAGTATGAATATTAGCCTATACTAATATGCGAATCTTATACACTGATGTTATTGTGCATAAAATTACAAAACCGCATACAAATGCATATTTTGAAAAATGGTATGCCCTTAAAAGGCAAATCGCATGCTGTACATTTTCATGTTAACTGCTGCCACAGCAGTTCCATCGGTGTCCTATCAAGTCTGTTCTCATTTTCTAACAAAATACCTCAATTTCTCTGCAGGGGCCAGAATCTACTAAACTTTATCTGCTTCTCTTGCCCACTTCATTTAGCCTGTAGATGTGTAGAATTTAATTATAAAACTAGACTAGAACATGAGACAAAACTTTGATAATATTATCAAATTTTAACAATGAAATTAAACTTACAATATCTTAACATAAATATTTTACTGTCTGTGTTGCATAACTTGCTGAATTAAGGAAGTCATTAGTGTCAGGTTATGAATACAGATGAAACACCCAATTCTGTAAAAAGTTTTATTAATCAGTAAGACACATTCCAAATTAATTGAATTGTTAGATCATAGGATACTAGCCAGCTCTACAAAGCAGCCTTATCCTTGCAGTTGGGAGAAATGCAGAATATTCTTCACCTTGATATTGATCCTAATAAAATAGGATCAACAGTTTGAATTGGAAATAAGTTAACACGAGGAAAAGACTAATGAATCTTTCTTTTCTTCAAAAACTGAAGGGAGAACAGACTTTCAGAAATGAAAGGCAAACTGAGATGGTGCTGGCTTTGAGATTACAGGGTCTCTTTATTTTGGGGAGAGGCATGCATGCTGTAACAGGAAATCTGTGTAGACAGAGACTGAAGATCTGTAGGTGCAGAAGCACATGCATATCTATAGTGATTAAATGTCAGTACTGAATTCAGAACAATTCTTATCCTCACATTCTTGATTTATTTTTGTAATATCTATGTTTAAGAAAAATTAAACTCTACTAGATATTTGGTAGTCTGAAATTCCTAAATATTCTAAGATTTCTTTGAAAAACTCAACTGAATATACCATTGTTTGGATTTTTCTCACTTTCCTATTACTATTCTACTTGTCATTTTCTATCTGACTGTGTAGATTTACGGCCCAAATCATACATCTCTATATTTGCAAACTGATGACCCTGAAGTATTCTGGTTTTAGTAAAGGGAAAACTAGAGCACAAGGAGGTTAAATATATTGCCTAGTTGTTCCAGAGAAATTTGGCAGCACAAGCGGTACTATCCATATTTCCTAAACAGTAGTTGAGCTCTTCAATCCCAAATAATTCTTCCAGCTTTCAACAGATTGCTGTTTTCCTGTTGCCACATCATCTAAATAGAGAATGAGAGGATATGACACAGAATCTGTCTTTTAGTACAATGTTTTTGACTTTCTGTTACTTGGAAACCCTCATGTCAGAATACATCATGGGTGCACTCCGTCTTTCTCTCCCAGTTTTACAAAACTTGAGCAAATAAATCTTTTTTTTTAAAGTAATGAAAGGGTTTACATGATAAGAATGGTATGAGAACTAACATTTGTATGCTGCTTGGATTTCAAAGATTTCTTGCAACTGCTAATTATAAGTTTATATAGTTAGGGTGAGGAGTATAACATAATTTTGAATGGAAAAAAAAGTGTAGGTGAAAACCAAGGTAAATTCTTTGGGTATTGAACATTAAACAAAGTTTCTGTGCATTCAGTTTTGAGACACGTACTCCTTGCTGCGGTAAGGGAAGTTGCAGGTATGTACTGACACCCCCCTGCCCCAGGCAAATCCCTGACAAATAACAGTGGTAAATACTGATTTGTAATAATGAGATTTTTTTTTTTTCTCAGTATGTTTAACAAATGAATAAACAAGAATTTTCACAAAATGAAAAGATTTTAAACTGAAAAGCATAACTTATTTAAAAGTATCTTTAACTTTTTCCCAGTCTTCATCAGAATACTGATGCCTCAGTTTCATTCCATTATGCAGAATATCAATTGCAGTTTTCTTGCATTGTCAGAATTTAAATTACCAGAGGTCTGCAAGATTAGTCCTGCCTGGTATGCTGAAGTTAAGCATGCTCTATTTAGATGGCCTGCCTTAAATTTACATTTTTATAGGCATGCTTCTATTACAGAGAGTAAGTAATGTTAATTTCTAAGAAAAAAATATAGGTGTAATCTTGTAATAAAATCTGTGAATCAGCCTGTGGAGATAAGGGTTGAATGAGATGCAACCGTAGGGTCTACAAAATAGAGCTGCAATCCTCTCTGAGCTAACCTTCATCTTAACCTTCACAGATGGAGCTTGGTGAGTTAAAACCCAAAAACTTTATTACCCGTACCCAGTAGAGTAAAGGTTGTTTTTCCTTCTCTGGCGATATTAATGATTTTCAGCTGACTGCATTTTAATTAAAAACACCAGGTAGCCTCTTGGCTCAACACATGGGAATGCTGCTGTTTAGCATCTGCAGGCGCTACCTGTGCACACACACGCATAGCCCGTGCAGCCGAAGTAAGGGTTACTTCTTTGTGTAAGGAAGCACTTCACTCTCTCTACTTGTTTTGGTGAGGTAGTATCAGTTACCGCAGGAAGGCTGCGAAGGAGAGAAATTCCTGAGGTTTTCAGAACTAAAGGCAGAAAATGAGCAAGTAATTATTGCTTAAACGAGCGCTGTGTTATAATCCATGCAAGTTGCGAACAAACATTTGAACGAGAATTTTCACAAACTGTGCTTGTGCGTACAAGTGCATGCTACTTACTTTCCTACTTTCACCCTCATCAAAGGTGAAATGCCACAGAAAATACCATTGATCTTTTAATGTACTATTCTCTTGATGTTGTGTGTACACAGAAGTCAAGAAACTTAAAACAACATTCTCGCTATGAGAAGTTCTCTGCAACACAGACAGAATGCTAAGGCTGCACGGTACAAAATACTTAACTGTTGCTTTTGCTTCCCCTTTCTGTAAAGCTAGTCTGAAAATATTTCTTAGTTCTACGTGCCTTATGTGCTTTTTAAGCCACCTCTACCTAGAAACTTGTGTATGAGAATATTGTAAGACAAAAATATGATGCAGTATGGTTTCTTCTGCTCAGAAGGATAAAGACAGAATAGATCAGACTTTCTTTTACTTCCAAGTATGCCTGGGAAGCAACTCCCTGAATTAGAACATCCATTTTTGGTTGCATTTGCTATTTTATAAAGATGCTTTCACTGAAACTACAGCATGTGGATATACTGGATTTAATGTGAATTGAAAGAAATGTGGAAAACATGTTTTTGGGACAGTCCTACAGTGCTATTCATCTTTGCTTAGCCAGGTAGATAAGGGCAGACTTGGAAAATCATGAGATTCAACTATACATCCAGCCAAATCAAGGCTCTTGTATTCTGTTGTCCCTCATTTTTGTGTGTGTTTGTTTTTTTTTTTTCTCCTCTCAAACTTTACTGTAATTTTGGTTTGACAAGGGAGCCCTGGAGAAAAACTTACAAAGATACTAGCTCTCAGCCAGGTTGTCTGTGAGACAGCTGGGGACTTGGAGAGTATTCTGGAACAGTATCACTGTTTACCCTGTTCTTAAATTTCTCTATGAATCTACTATTTGCCATTGCTAGAGATAGGATGCTGAAGCAGCTGGGGCTTTGCACTGTAACTACTAGCCATTCTTGCCTTCCTCCCTGTTCCCCCGTTATTCTACCGGTTTCTTCTTGCTCTGCAGGGTCTGAAACTGTGTTGATCAATTCTGTGTTGGGGAGGAAGCCTGTGTTATCAATATTATCAAAGATTACTGAGGCACTTCTAAGCAGAATAGCCATTTCAAAATATAATGTTGAAAATAAGCAAAAACTGACTTGAAAAACTAAAAGAGCAGGCTCGTGGGGCTTAGTTTGTATTAAATATTGCATGCAGTGGTATTGATTCATGACACTTTATAGCATAATTGTTGGTATTCTGGTAGATCATTCCAGCAGAACAACAATTTTAAAGGCCAAATATTCTGTGGGAAAATATAAGTTAATAAATTGCTGGAAAAAGCAAGAACCTATACAGTGTACTCATCTCTTTGTTTCCAACAAAACTTTGACAGCACTATTTAAAATAGTGTAACTTTACGTAGATACATCCTTCGGTTCTAAGTACCTACTAATTTCAGCAAGGCAGGTCCTGTCAACAGAAGCAGCCCACAAAAAGAGTTTCTGCACACCAGAGCTTTTAAGATTACTTTATATGTGACCTGCCAAAATCTAAATGATATTTTGTGAACACAGTAGGAGAAAAAAAATGGGCAAAATGCAACAGCTAAGACAAAATAAAAAGTTAAGTCCTTGATTTCAAAGATGCCAAATGTGCAGTTCCTAAGCTTCCCAACAGAACCTCTGAATCACCTGAGCTGACTCAAGAGCTACTGTTTTATGTGCAAGAGGCTATTGTTTTTATTTTGCTGTTACATTCACTACATTGACTGTCATCTTGTCATCCTGCCTGTCATTCTCCCACCTGCCAAAATCCCACAAAAAGGACAACTGTTTAGTTATCAGTGCTCAGTACCAATGTGCTGAGCTAGTAGTGGTTGTAAGAAAGCACCCATTGTATAATAAACCTTTTAAGATAGATAGTAAAGGGCACTAGACCGGTGGGGTCGTCCTTGTCCCCCGGGATCCTCAAGGTGGAGGCTGACGATGGGCAGGAAGGAGCAGGAGAGGTGGGAGCTCATGCCCCAGAGGCCTGGTTAGGTTGGATTTCCTTCAGATTTGCAGATTGTGGTCAAGGGGCAGCTTATGGTGCTGGTGGTATTTGCACCTGTACACAGAGTCCATCATGGGAGTTTTTAGTTGTGCTTAACAACCTCAACGCCAGTGGATGGAGCAGGGGGTTTGCTCGCAGATGCATCACTAGGCAAAGCAGCTTGTTACTGGGTCCATTGTGTGCGTTACCGATGGACCTGGTGAAGTTTCTGTGGAAAACTGGCAGGGAAGTAAGTGGATTTTCTGGTAGGGGCGGGGAGCTAGAATGCTGGGCAGAAAAATTACTGTGTCCTGCTTTGATTTATCAGAGAACTATGTAATTTTGATTATGGTTTGTCCTAATTTGTCCACGATCATAAGATCTGTATGTATATTTATATGTATATATCTATTTCTATTGTATGTATAACATTGAATTAATAAAACGTTGTCTATAAAGAAAACAGTGTGCAGTTAGCACTCCAGATGTCCAGTGCTAAAAAGAGATGTTAGGTGCCTAGTTCATAAACCCTGATAACAGTACGTGAAAAAGAAAGGGGGAGTGAGCTCTTAGCATCTCACTTTGGGATTTCTTGATACCTTGGCAGCAGAGATAGTGTGCAAAGTTTATGCCCGAAGCTGCTCCTGCTGCACCACTCTCCAGTGTCTCTCCTTTGTCTGTCGTGCTATTACAGTTTACTGTAAATCATGTTGCTGAGATGACGAAAAACAACTTTTCTGCAGCAGGAACGCACTCAAAAAGGAGCAGCCAATATTTTAAAAGTTGTTTTGCTTGTGGAGTGCTCCCTGACACAGCAATTGTTTCAGCCCAAAACAACTGAACTGCAATGAACTGCAGTGCAGCAGGAGGCACGGGCAGTGTTAACACACACTGCTTGTGTATATAGCAGGGCTAGAAACACAATCTGAAAATGTTGGGCACAAGCAACTCCACTGCACTATATATCATTAAATAGCACTCTGAAGCTGTCTCCAAGGAGAACCTTCAACACCTAACTCTGAAGACATATAAGTAGCGGGAGGTAGTCGCTCAGAGTAAGAGATAACACTTGGGAAGTATGGAGTAGCTATAAACCCCGAGTCCCTGGCCGTAAGGCTTCTGACCAGTCTTGGGACCTCTTAGTAAGATGTCTGTTATCTTCTTGTATTTGGACCAGGATTGTTTTATACCTCTAGTTGTTATTACTTGCTTTTTTTAGCTTGAAACAAAGCCTGGCCGTAAGGTCTAAATAGAAGTCTTTTTTGTATGACTGTATAGATACTAGGAAGCAAGGAAGGGGCAAGTGGAAGCCAAGACAGACATGCGTTTAGGGTCCCCTGTCGCTATAGGGCTCGCAAATATGATAGAACTGTGTTTATAGGCAGTGCTGACAAGTAACCTGTAATATATTTGGGGAAAGTGGAGTCAAAAGAGATTGCTATCAAGTTCAAAGAGTCAGCGTTATTGATGCTACATGAAGGAATTAGGATACAGAGAGGACTTACTAATTCTGAAGAGCTCTTGAGTTGATACAGAAATTTTACAGCACTTCTAGAGGCAATGTGAACTTTCTGTAGAGTAGCATGGTTTTCTTCGTGGTGGAAAAATGTTTGGATAAGAGTTATAATTCAGTCTTTATAGTAAATAGTTTTTCCCTATCAGGTAGAGGCTGCTTCAAGTGACTTTCATCTGAAATGTTTTAGTATTTTTTCTTTTCCTTCCTAATCCTGGGTCCAAGTGCTTCTTTTGCATATACAAAGTTTATGTAGGAATACACATGCAGGGTAAAGAATTAGGAAATCTGTGAAGTTATAGTGGGTGTTTGTATCAAGTTTTAAATAACGTCTTCTATATAAAGTTGGATATAGAAATCCCATTTCATGGGAAAAACATTACTTTTATCTGTGAAGAGAACAAAAATATTAGATCCTGCTCTTGAGGAGTTTTTAATTCATTCATGTGTATTTATTGTGGTTTTGCCAGCTTGAGGCTTTAGTATAATTTTCTTTTTTCTATTTCTATATCACAAGTGTTACATCCAACCTTCCGGTTCATTCTGTGCCTGTCTTTTGTTTTGGTTAATCATCTACTGGTTTTGTATTTACAATGCTAATATCAAGTTTTCTAGCTGTGGCCAGAACAGCAATACAGTGGCTCATCAGAGCATAAAAAAAGTGAATACTGACAACTGTGTTACTCTTTCCTCTCACATCAAAATCACGTTGTCCCAAAAATTTTGTCTGATACTTCTCATCTGCAGCAACTGTAAAAGGTGAACTTTAGAGTACCTAGCTTACCTGAACTTCTGACTAACCAGCTAATTAGCCTTTCTGAAAAGTAGCCTGTTTATTTTCAGAAACCAACAGTTAATACTGGAACTGAAATAAAAGCGTAGATTGTTATTAAGTGCCGTTATTTACTTTGTTATACATATTTTATTTCTTTCCTGTTGTTGGTGGCAAAGATTAATGAAGCATTTTTCCCTTTGACTATCCTCCATCTCATGTTTCAGCAGAAGAGCAGAATAGGAAGAATTAGGGAAGACTTGTACTGTGTTTTGGGGGAGTGGGGGGTGAGAAAGGACTGTGCCCTAAGGAAGTGCTTATTTTTGCAGGCATGTTATTTCAACAAAAGTGATTAGGAGCCTATGATTAGCAGATTATATATCTCAATGCTTTTTGTACCTACACTTCATATGCAAGTCTCTTAAATCTGATAAATAAAGGCAGAAATCCTGAGATAGGTGTTCTCGTGAGAATCAAAGAGCTTTGCATTGAAAATGGGGTACAGAAGAAAAATGTGGAATTTCAGCGGCTGTATATAGCAAATACAATGCAGCAAAAATAATATAACTATTTTAATGTGAAGTTAATAGAAACAGTCTATTTCAATTAATCATACATGATCGTTGTCTGCCTACTCCCATCTACATGGTAGTTATTGATGAAGGGGAGAAAAATGTGGTGAAGGAATGACAGATTGATCTCTGGTGTCTGCAGTTATATGGTTCTTTTCTACCTCCTCTGGGTTGTGTCTTCATTCTGAGGTGGTCTCAGTCCCTTGCTCCTTTACATGAGGAGACTTGGATCCTGCGGCCTCTTCCTTTCTTAGAGGCTCCTACTTGTTTTCCCTAGAATAATCAGGGTTTGTAGGGAGCTGGTGTGTTCCCAGGTCTTGTCCCAAATACAGAAAGGTCAAAGAGTCGGGAAGTCTTGAAGTTTGTGAGGTCATGTCTGTAAGAAGGGAGACATGTTGCTCGTGATTTCTTTTGCTTTCTGTTGCTGTGAGGGAACTGCAGAACTCAGCTTTCCAATTTGATCATAGGCTAGTAAGTAAATTTTTAGGGAACTGGGAGCATTGTGTTTCTCCACGGTTATTATTCTGCAATAAGAAAAAGTAGAAAATAATGTATGAATATCAGAAAACTACTAAATAAAGATAACATGTTCAGTCATTTGATGACAATAGTTTATATACTCAACAGTGTGATAGATATCTTGCCTCTACAAAAATGGCCAGTTTTAGATGGTCAAATGCTTTTCTTTAATAATGAGACATGCTTACGTTCTGAAATCCTCTGTTTAAATATGCTATAAAGAGCCAGACTTTTGGAAGCTTCCTGAACACCCTCTCTTGGGCTAAATAGTATGCTAGGAGAGTAGTCACATCATATACCGCAGTGCAGATAAAGTCATTGCTGTGGTCCCTAGGACAGTTCCTGGAGTAAGAGAGGAATAGGAAGATAAAAACTGAACATGAAGTTGTCTTTTCCTCCCTTTCCCTGGACTTTCAGTTCTTGTGGAACCTCTTAATTCTACAGGATAGAATTTCTCTTCATAACTCTCAAAGCTGAATTTTTCTGCTTGCTTCCCCCGGCCCTGTGAATACTCCAACATTTATGTTCTAGAAAACTGGAAGGTCTGTTAAAAGCATAATTTAAATAACAAAAAAACTTACAAAATAGTTGTGTTTCACAGTAAAAATTCAGCTCAGGCTACAGAAAAAAAGTTAAAGATTTTTAGTAATATTCTGTAAAGATTGTCTGCTTTTGGTGTGCATTCTTTCAATGATACTAATCTAACTTTTATGAAAGCTTTTTTCAGTGTTTTCTTAATTAGACCAGATAGTCATGGAACTATTTTAAATAAATGATATGTGAAGACATTCACTGGTGTAGAAGTTCTAAATAAAAATCTAAATCTTGCCAGTGTCCTTCATCAGAAAAAAACCCTGTGAAGACATATGCCAAAAAATCTGTTCCTTTTTTTGCTGCTTGGAGATTGATACATGAATGGGTTTTACTTTTATGTTAAAAGGATATCCTGCTGGCAGGCAATATATTCAGCAGGGACATTGGGCTGAACACATCTCAACGATTGTGTTCAACTATAACGTAATAAAATATCGTTCTCTTAGGGGGAAGTTGGTTGTGACAACTGAAAGAGAAAGTTCTTGAAGAAAAACGTGCGAAGTGTAATCTTTCTTTTGGTAAATGATAAAAGAACCTGATGTAAATTTGACCTATAGTTGACATTCCATGACCACCCATAGCTGCAGTGATTTTTTCATTACCTTGTGGCTGCTTAATATGTCTGCAAACCAAGTTATCTGCAGTGGGGTTCAAATATGGCTCTAGGTTTCAGTTAGGTGAAAAAATCCTATTGTACTTAAGATAATAAAGTCAGATGCTACCCTTGCAATTGCAGAATCTGGAAAGTATAAGGATAATTATTATAAATTCTGAAAGCTAGGAAAAACAAAAATTAAGCTAAAAATGATCAACATATGTTTAAGTATCTCCTAGAGTTAAAAGCAAATGAAAATATGTGAAGTTTAAATATCTTTGCCCTACATTGTGTGCTTTTAAAATGAAAATTGTGGCTCAGGCTTGTTAGCCTATGTCAAATACGGAGTTGCTCTTGAACTCAAGTACTCAGAATTTCACTGAATTGCCTAAGTATTACAGCAGTTTGTAGGAGGTTTTTAAGAGTTTGCTACTGCTACATGTTTTTTCTTACTATCTTCTCTTTGACTTGCAATTTTCAGCCTTATAAATTCCTTTGTGAATTTTGTGCCAGACAGACACATGACACAGCCATGTGGTCTGTGCTCACAAAAAGGTCCTGAAACACCTGGTGGGATGAATTGCGAGGTGGTCACATGTTGCTGACTTTACTTGTCATTAACACTGGACAGCTAGAAATACTTAAACTCAATTCTAGTTTTATTTTGGTATATAACATAACTGAAACAAATACTTAATAGTTGAAGGTGGGACATTTAATGTTATTTCAGCTAGAAAGGGATCATTTTTATGGGACTATAAGTCTCTGAAGAAGCTTCAAAATCTCTGCCACGAAAGAGTAGGAGTACAGTGAAGATGCCTTCATTAGGCGTCACATTAAGTGGAAGTAAATAATTTGATATGGTGGGACACTTCTACCTTTTATTTTTAGTTCTATGTTCAACTCATTCGTTCAAAGGGATAAAAGATGGAGACATAAACATCCTTTATCCATCACTGAGAAATGGTTTCCTGGAAACTGCAGCTGACTTGATCAGGACACGCTTCTCACACAGAGTGCCCACATGGTGAGTGATGCCCTATGTTACAAAGAAGGTCCTTTTGGAAAGCCTAAGTTTGTTCTCTGTATCTTAGGGGGAATTATGTATTCTTCTAAGAAAACAGTGAACTAAAAATAGAGCAAGTAAGTAGATAAATCTCTCCACAACTCGCTCTGTAGGTTTTTTTGTTCAGAAATCCGAACAACAGACCTATGGAAAAATATACTTACCGAAGATCTGCACATGTCTTGTTATAGGAAGTTATTCATTAAAGTAATACCTTCTAGCTGTTTTCTAATTGGGTGAACCTAAAGAGATTGCAAACCTACATAAGAAGATAGCCTGGCCTACTCTGCCAAATATGCAGACATGAACAAACAAGCGCTCAATATGTACGCTTGTGATTCAAAGTTGTGCGTGCATCACGAAGAATAGAGACCATCCACTTTACACAGCGTTTAGGAATAAAGCTATATGAAATGTTATTTTGTCTACCAAAATAAACCAAAATATAGTAAAATGAAATTTTCTCCTTTACTCTCATTAGCTTGGCCAGAAATTGATTTAGAAAGTATCTTTGTTTTTTATCTAATTGAAAATGGGGGGGGGGGGGGGAGGGGGTTTTTTTTATATGAAAGGGAGGGGGGGGGGGGGGGGGAAGGCTGAAAGCATGCATGAATTATTCATTATCATAGTTCATATCTTTTCTTATTCAGATATATCTGAAGAATGCAGCACAATGTAGAGGAGATGTCTGAGAGGTTGCTCGGATGACACTGTGCTCAGCTCTAGTGAATGAGGTGTTTTCAATACCAGCTTATATATACTATAGGATAATTAAGAGCTTGATGCTTCCTCCATTTGTGCACACAGAAATGGGATGAAAGGAAGGAGCACCGGGGAAGGGTAGCCGGTTGTTTTCTTCCAGTACACTTTAACAAGTGTGATTGAGCCTGGCTCCCCCAGGAGACAGTACTACTTTACAAGCTCTCAGTAAATAAGCAATTACATGGGAAGCATGAACAAACTGATTTGCTGGAAAACATTGGTATTGTTTTCTTTTCCTTTCTCTTCCCCTTTTGTTTTCCTCTGTTCCTGCTTTGGAGTTCACAGACTGTATGCATAAGGTTGATAAGGATAGCATTTTTTTTTTTTTCCTTTAAAAATACTGCAGACTTCTGATTTTTGTGTATTTATTTCTCTACCGATTTTGGACACTTTGTTAAAGATGTTTCCAACCTGTAATGGAAGTTATTCTGCAGAATTTTTATGCACTGCTCTGATTCAACCTAGAAAATGAGTAAAGTTGTAATGCATGTAGCCAGCATATACAAATAAACTTAAGAACTTAAATGCAAATAAACTGAGCTGCTACTTACATTATTCAGCTTGCTCCACTTCCAATATTTGGTTCTTCTGTTCACCTCTCAGATTTTATTTCCAGAACTTTTGGGGTCAGTTAAATGGCAGGATATGATGCCATTGCTTTTGGCTTTCACTTGAGTATATCAATGCAATCCCTTGCAAACCAATAAATAAAAGTTTTTATCTTTAATAATTCCCATAGCTCTAATCTTGGTTTTCCCCCTTTTGATACTCTGCTCAGAAGGGATAAGTAGCTTGGAAATAAAATAAAGTCGTGAATCATATTATTGGTACATAGCGATAACACTTGTTAGGATGATGGTGAAAGGCATGAGGTGATCGGTGAAAGATGCAAGTCTTCAATTGTTCATCCACAGTTTGGTAGCAGGTATTTTGGCCAAGCGTGTGCCGCAGGAGCGGGCTCCGTTTCGCCTGGTAGCACAACAGTTGGAGAGGAATGAAGGGCAGTTTTGAAGGAGCCTATTAATAACGTGCTGAAAGGCATATTGTTGTGCTGCAGTAAAGTTTTGAAGTGGCATCGCTTCGGTTCATGTGGGTATGTGTGGTGTCAGATAAAGGCATCCACACTGATACAGCAAGCTCCTCATTACTATAACTTGCAGCACATGCTGGTAAAAATCAGTGATTTGTCACTTAACCTTCCCCTCGTTATCTTTAGTTTTGCTTCTTTAGTTTTACGTCTTAATTTGAATTAATGTGTTAGTGTTTGTAAAGCACTCCAAAGATGACAAGCCTTATATAGCTGCTTTGTATAATTATTATTTTTAATTGTTTCTGTTTGGTAAAGCTTCAATTAAAACCACTAATTGACTAGTACTAATTCAATAAGAAGTAGAAATGGCAGGATCTTTTTTTTGTTTTCCTTCTCCTTTTTAAACACTGGAGACTTTAGGAGAGAATCGGGGAGAGAGAGGAAGAAGGAATGGGTAGATATTTGTATGGGTTTTACTTCATCCATATTAACCTCATTGAGTGCTTGCTAATTGCAGTAATTTAAATATGCCAATGCCCACATAAAAATAGACTCTGAGATCCACCGCTTTTGAGTGGGAAAACCTGGAGCTCAGAGAGGTATTTATACAGTTTCTACCATCACTGGTACTGAAATGCTTTTTCTCTTGAGCGATTAGTCAGGAAATGAAAATGGGAAGCTCTGAGTCATAGCCTGCTTTCTGGGTGCACGTAGGCAGGACTGCTGTTCTGCCATGATTCTGTGGTATTCGCTTAAAACTCCACTTCTTGGAGCTGTAAAGGCAAAAGAGGATCTTCCTGCTGCTGAAGGGGAATTTCAAATACCAGAATTGAAGATTCAAAGCCTGGAAAGCAAGTAAAAGGGAACTAATATTTGGGACTTGATGCAATGCACAATTTTTGAAGGGGTTAACTGGTAAAAGCAGTCAGTCATTTGCCTTGTAGTACTATGTGCATTATATTATAAAGCAGACAAGGTCAGCTCTCAAACTGAGGGCTGAGAGTATCTTCTACCGAGTATCACTCCCTGCCCTGATGTTATTCTGGCTTCTTAGCAGGCCAAACCAATTTGGAGGGTTAAGGTGCATGGCAAGAGGAGATTCTACGGACCAGCTCTGGTACCACAGGCTTGTTGGGTCAGAGTCAGTGCAGTACTGACATGGCTGCACGGAGCTGGTCACAAACAGCTGAGTAAGATTAATAGGTGACCTCTGAATTTGTAGAAATTTCTGAACTAGAAACGTAGAGGTTGCTCATGTTTTTTCTGTAAAGGTCCCTCCAGTCTATGTCTTTCTGTGTTTCTAAATATCTCTGGACACACAAACATTTACCGTAACATTACCTCTGCTGTTTTGGAGATCCAGCAAGTTCCCCCAGGCCACATAGCTGATGCAGCCAGCTATTGTGCAGCATTACCAAAGTACCCAGCACAGTGGCTTCATTAAACTGTATTGTAACATTCTTGCTCCAGTTACTCTGATCATACTAGGTGCTGGGAAGGGCAGAGCCAGCATTGCTCCAGCTCCCTATATTCAGGAAATACAGGAATACAGCAGCAAGTAAGTTTTCTACTCTTAAACAGCTAGTATCTGTTGGAGTCTGACTGAACTATATTTGCAATCTGATTCATTTATTGTTTAGTTGTCCTTGTTTGTCTTATTCTAATTATAAGGAAGTATAAGCATTTACACTTACATATTTTAAGTCATGATATCTCTTATTTACTAATGGGTGACAGAACTTGTTTCTTACATACACACATCAGTTATTCCACAACAGACCCATGTATTTCGTCATGTAAGTATCGCTGTTTAGAGCTATTACATTCTGCATGTATTCTTAGTCAATCCCGTAGGTCTCATTCAGCCAGGTGAGGATTGCTAGCCTCTTGTTCTTGTTAGCCTGCCAGCATCAGCATTATTCAGTGTTTTGTCTTAGCAGAGGGACTCTGCAGCTGCTGGCAGCCTCTCTGCTCATTGTAGCACACAACTCATGATTAGCTAGATGCAGCTCTGTTCTAGTAGCAGACACCTGTAAACCACAGTTTTATATATTTATTATTATTTCTTCTGTAAAACAGAGGTCAGCAAGCTATGGCACAGGTCCCAGAGGTGGTGCATAGGCAGATTTTGAAGGGCACGCAGCAGGGTTGAGTGCTAAGAGCTGTAGCATCTTGAAAAGGTGTAGTCTTTCTGCTCTCGCTTTCCATTCAGTTCTGAATACGTCGGAAGTGTTGCATCACATAAGGATAAGATGCCCCTGGAAAGGTGATCAGCAGCACTTTTCACCACTGAGTTGTGGCATCTCTCACCACCTGCTGGGGTTTTACTAGCATGTCTCACTTTAAAAGAAAATTAGTCTGGCACGCTCTCCTTGCAGATCCTTGATGCAAGTCATTGAGTCTTCTATAGTCCGTAACGCATTCAGGGAAACAATGGTCTTGTTCCAGAGTACTGAGGAGAACAACATTTTACATGTTAGTGGTTGGCTTCAGTTATGTATCAGTTTATTATAAACAGCCTTCATGTGTACGTATATATGTGTGCATTCTTTTTTTGTTTCTCTTTCCATTTTTCTATGTATCCCTTTTCTGAATGTGCTTTGCCTTATCATGGTCTAGAATGGAAGGAAAGGTGTATTATTATTTCTGGCTGCTGTTTTATACTTTCTCTGCCATATCCAGGCAGCAGAAACATTGTTCCATGAGTAACTTTTTCACCGCAGCATTATGATACTGCTGTCTAGATTCTGGTCAGTCAAATGGATTGACTGCCTCAGTAGTTTGAGCCCTACATCAGTTTATATGTTTTGAAATGTAAACATGTTTCTTGGCATCTTGATCTTTTCTAGTACATGCATAAAGGTCCACGTTCAGGACTTGTGACTCCCTTTTCTTCTGGAACAGCCACAATGCGCTCTACAAAGCTACAGCAGGGCTGTCCTATTTTGCCTTCTGATCCCAAAGTCCTATGCTGGCTAATCCCCAAGTGAGAGTCAATCGTTTCATGTTATCTGAAGTTGGTCTTGCTTGGATTCCAGGGCTCATCCCCCAAATCTCACCAAATCATAGTTTTGCTTGCCTGAAGAAAACATTCATATAAACCAGGACAGTTTCCAGAGCAGAGTAAAGTTCTGGATTATCTGGAGCAGCTCAGCCTCACGGTTGTTCAGTATTGAGCGCTTCATGTAAATAACAGAAAAGCGACTCGCTGGTTTGGATTTTCAATTTTGAGTGCATTAACAGCTTTCTGAATCATCCTGGGCACTTCAGCCATAGAGCAGCAGTTCCACAGCCCGACACCTATTAACGCTTGCATTTGGAGAACACAGAATAATCTGCCACTTTCTTTCCTATATTCTGTTGTTTACATTTCCCTTGTTATTCTTTTTTTTTAATTCTGATTTTGTTCTTCCCTTTTAATTACCTTTACTTGTACAGATTTTTATGAGGGGTTTGCCATCAACAGTCGTAGTCAGTGCCTATATGCTGCTGCCTATGTAGAAAATAGATGTCACGTTTTCCTCTAAACCTGTGTTGCAATTGTAGTTAGTTCTACAGAGCTAATCTAATGCATGCTATATATTTATATGCATTCCCTAAGCAACTTTAAATCACTTGATTTAAATGTAAGACCGCAAGTAGTTTAATTGCCGTTTTATTTTGCTAGCTATGCCAACTTGTACTTGCTAGGAAATACATGAATAGCTGTGGAGTGTTATTTGCCTTTTTTTTTCTTTTTTTTTCTTTTTTTTTTTTTTTAAATAGGCACATTTCATAACTTCAGTATTATCACTTGTCTTACAGGGCTTTGGAGGTCTGAGCATCTATTTTCATATACAGAGTTGTAGATCTTGAAAAAAGCTGGAGGCAAAGAAAAATGAGTTTGAGGGAATGGGGAAAAATATTAACTCAATACCTTCAATTTACAGTAATTCTGTAGTTCTTTTTAATAATCTTTAATCTTGCTGTTTTCGGTGTCATATTTTAAATGCCAACTGTGTTTTAAAATGTTCATTCTCTAAGCATGTTAATTTAAGAGAGAAATTTCTTTCTGCAATTCTGTTATGTAGTATAGCTGGTTTTGCTTGAATGTCACTACAGCAGCTAGATATTTAAATCTGCATTTGCAGATGGCAGCCAGCAGCTGTGCATGCCAAGTGCAGGTCCTTCTCTATTGTTTCCTAGCTTAGACCTTTCTGATCTCATTTCTGTAGAGACCATCTCACTGGAGATAGTATAAGGGAATTCAGAAAACTTTTAAAACTGTCTTTATTTTTACCATTCAGCTTGTTTCCATGGAAATGGGATCTAAAAGATTGTCAGTAGCGAACAGTTGAAAGTGAGAATTCACTTGTAGATTTCATTAGATGACTCCCAGCTCAGAACTGCAAATACTGGTGACCAAAATGAGTAACAAACCATTTATAAAAATGACAAAATAGAAGAACCAATTAAAATATTAGAAAAAACACTATTTGCTTGCTTTTTATCCTCACTGGATGCCATAAATATGGAAATGCTTACTTAACTGTTCTTGGGTACAAGAGTTGCATGGACACACTTGTAACTTTCTCCAGACTGTTTTTTAGGATAGCAGCAGTTCTGTAAAACAGACATAGTCCATCCCTTTTGCTGTTAGGGACCTGACCTGTTCCAAGTGGACATCTGTGGGCAATGAGGGATATACGTCAGAAAATTGCATCGCTACACTTCAGTTTCACTGAATTTTCAAATGCCAGCCTACGTTTTTGTGTGAGAAGTAGTTGACAGCTACACTTCCGAAATTACCTAGCTCTCTGAAACCATAGAGTAAACCAGATCTCTGTAGCATGAACCTTACATATTTTGTTCCTTGATTTAGAAAGGGAATCTTTCTTCTGTTGCTACATAGGTAATAAGACTTACTACCGTTGAGGACTTGCCTTTAGAGATATGTTTTCTTAGGAGGTAGTCAAATGTCAACAGGTTTCGTTCCCCAATCTCCTAGTATGTGTTCTTTTCAGGCACAACTTTCTCCTTCAATTCCCTCCATGGAAAGCCAGTATTTATCCCTACATGTTTTGCTCAACAACAAAAGATTTGCGGAGAATGTATTACGCAGGGGTCTCATTGTATACTTAATATCCAAATGTGTTGCGTGCTAAGTCCGCCGCAACCTTTCCTTATTCAGGAGTGAGCTAAGATACACTGGTTAGGTATGTGTAAGTGCAGAACCCCCCACTTTTAGAGAATTATCCTTTGAGTAAAAGGGTAAGGAGAAAGGGGAGGGAACTTTCTAGATTAGAATGCAAATGCAGCAAAATCTGTAAGGGCAGATGGTATCTTCCATTCCTTGCACTGCTGAGTGGGGCATGGGCCTAAGTAACTGTCCTGGTTTCAGCTGGGATAGAGTTAATTTTCTTTCTAGTAGCTGGTATAGTGCTGTGGTTTGGATTTAGTATGAGAATAATGATGATAACACACTAATGTTTTAGTTGTCACTAAGTAGCGCTTATACTAAATCAAGGCCTTTTCAACTTCTCATGCTCTACTGACTGAGAAGGCTGGAGATACTCAAGAAGCAGGGCGGGGGCACAGGCAGGACAGCTGACCCAAACTGGCCAAAGGGATATTCCCTACCATATGACGTCATGCTCAGTATATAAACTAGGGGAAAGCTGGCCGAGGGGCCACTGCTCAGGAACTGGCTGGGCATCGGTCGGCAGGTGGTGAGCAATTGCATTGCGCATCACATGCTTTGTATATTCTTTTATTATTATCCTTATTATTATTACTATTTCATTTTATTTCAATTATTAAACTGTTCTTATCTCAACCCACAAG
This sequence comes from Fulmarus glacialis, assembly GCF_000690835.1. NCBI lineage: Eukaryota > Metazoa > Chordata > Aves > Procellariiformes > Procellariidae > Fulmarus > Fulmarus glacialis. The sequence continues at coordinate 22,510 of NW_009233800.1, read as the reverse complement.
TTGTCTCCCTTTTACTCTTCTGATTCTCTCCCCCATCCCACCGGGGAGGGGAGTGAGCGAGCGGCTGTGTGGTGCTCAGTTGCTGGCTGGGGTTAAATGACAACAGTAACCAGTGTCCCTACCTTTTCCTTTAAATGAAGTAAAATGTCAATAAAAAGAATCTTGAGCTGTGCAAGGTGCTAAAACTGCCATCCTAGATTACCAAACTGCTGCTGGGATCAGTGCCTGAATAACTGTTATCTGAGATTAAGAACCCACTATTAATTCATCAATCAGTGTGACAACTCGTGGGAAAAGTGTCTTTCACTACATGTGAGGTTATGTAGATATCAGCCCATTACGAAATAAACATTTTTCAACTGCTTCATATAACTACCCCTATTAATTGGAAAAGCTTCTTACAGTAAAGTTTGGCATACAAATAAAATATTGTAATGAATTCTTCAAGCGCAAATAAGGCTGCTGCTAAACAGTGAGAATCTGCTTGGCCTTGCTTCTACGCAAATGGTACAATGGAGATTGCCAACGTGGGAAACGAGAGGTTCAAGTGACATAGTGGAGAAGAGCCTGCAGTGCAGGTCTTCACATGGGAAAAGATGCACTATTCCTGGCTCTGGCGCAGTGCCATGACTGCTCTCTGCTGCCCATAGGGACTGGAAGTCAAAGAGGAGCCGTAGGGTTGACGTGAGAACACGCAACTTTACAGAGGGCTGGAAGGTGACAACAGGGCGAGCTAATATCCTCTCAGTCCTTTCTGATCTGCGTTCCCCCTCTAAATCCAGTGTTGTGTATGGCTAGTACTGGGCAAATCGTGCCAATTGTCAGTTTAACATCTCTTTTCTTTAAGCAGCACAATATGACTTCAGTAAGAGTTTGCTTAAGAGGCTGACGGTGGTTTAAAGATAAATCAAGATTTGGAATTTGTTGAAATAACTGGTGTCTTCAGGGAAGTTATGACTGCTTCCATCAGGCTGAAACTGGCCCGCTGTTTTTACTTTTCTGTAGCATGGTAACAAAGACTTTTTCTTATCAGACAGTAACATGTTTAAAAATAACATAAAATATGTGAATGCAATCTCTCTTTTTGTAATATTCAGACAGCCTTTGATGATACAACCTACTGAATTGTAATAAATGGCTCTTCTTGATTTTATAAATCTATAGTGTTTGGTTTAAAATCAGAATAACAAAAAGTGGGGAACACTGAAAACAGATTTCAGTATTATATATAGCTAGTACAAGATTTAAATTAGGTAATTTGCTCCTTATAGTGTCTGTACAGCTGTTAAATATTAGTGAAGTTCTAAAATGAAACAGAAAGGTGGTGAAATAGCTTGTAGAGAGATGAAAACAGCTGAGATTTTATCTAACTAAAATCTCAGTGTGGTTTGTAGCCTAATCTCATATTTTGTACTTGAATGTGACAAGTAATCTTAAAATCTTCTCTCTACCAATCTTCACATTCCATCTTCATCTATTTTAGTGACATTTACTCCTCCCATGCTGCTGTTGATTACAATGTTAAAATAGAATTTTGAAGTCTTTCTTCCAAACCGTGTTTTTGGCATTTCTTCTTCATAATTCCTGGAACTCCAGTTGTAAGAATTAGCTTTACACTGCTGCTGCTTCCATCAACATTATCAGAAGTTTTCCTCATTTGAAAGGAATGTAATAAGAAAAATTTTGAAAATAATGCAGTGCATTGGGATGCCAAGAGGCTCGGTTTGAAAGAAGTCTGAACTGTCAGCTTGTCTAAACCAGACAGCTTCTGCCAGCTTTTGTGCGTGTCAGGTTAGGAATTCTAGGGGGAGCTACCACATTCTCGTGCAACATCACATCTCGTGCAAATATCTGTTGGTTTGTTTTTAAGGTTTAAGTGAAGAATAGTTTTGCACAACTAAAATGTTTATAAATATTTTTCATTTAATTAGGAGCTATAATATGAAATTCACCCAAAAGAGAACTAGTGTGTATTTGATAAATTGTTTGGCTTTTTGTTGTTTGCACTGAATTTAACTATTGCTTAATATTTCCTGGCTGTTTTTATCAGAAGAAAAATGCAACACGTATGTAAAATTAAAACCAAATTGTATTTCACCCAGGAATAATGTGTCCTTGTCGGAGACTATAACAGATTGAGTTCTGTCAGACATTTCAGTAAATTATATTGACATTTTGGGGTGGTGGAATTCACCTCACTCGCAGTCAATGGAAAGGCACAGGCCTGAAGCACACAAGGTCTGCTTTGAATGAACTAAAGCACTGTCCATGTTTGATCAATGCATCTTGTTTTATTCTTTTAAACCAGTTATTGAAGTGCTGAGCCTTTCCTATAGAAGTAATAGATTTATATTATTAACTGCATGGTTAGCAGATAACTTCAGGGCTTTAATTTCTAAGTTCAAATTGAGAAATCGATTCAAAGTGAATATATAAATATTTCTGAAGAGAATCTCACGGTAAGGGGAGGATATGTTGGATATTTTTTTTCTTAATATTTTTAAGAGGTAGTAGTACGTTGAGGCTTTTTTGCTTTAAGCTAGTTTACTCCAGTTCTGAAAACTGCTCTGTATTTTAAAAACTACATTGTCATCTCACCTACTACTCTTTTATTCTGCGTTTGGTGTGGTGAGTTTTTCATGTGGTTGGTTTTTTGTTTTGGGGGGGGGTTTTTTGCTTTTTTGTGGGTTGTGGTTGGTGGTGGGTTGGTTTTGGTTTGGTTTTTTTTTTTTTTTTTTTTTTGAGACCTCTCTGCTGGAGCATATAGCACATCCTCCTTTTAATGTGGTTTGATACACAAATAAATAAAGAAAACCTTTTGCACTTCTGTTTGGGTTTTTTTTTCCAAATCTACATTGTGGTTATATTTGTGTATAATGCAAATTTGTTTAATAATGCTTAAACTTAGAGTACGTGTTTTATATGTGAAGAAAAAGGTGGCTCTTGTAATAGATACAGTAGGCAAAATGGGGATCAGTGGCTGAGAGACTTATCTCTGTTGTTTTTAAAGAACCTCTTCTGGTGAGATTTTAAGGCTTGGAGCTGTGGATTTTAATTTCATTTAAAATTAAAAAAGAATTTTAATTATTTTCTTTAATCCTTCATGGCTGTGGAATTTTGAATCAATTCAAGCTGTGTGGATTCATGCTTGGCAAAAGGGAAGAGGCCTGGCCCACCAGAGCATGAAAGTCCCCTTTTCCTTCCCCGAAGCCAAGATCTACTTGGGATATTATATTGCTTGCTACAGGGTAGACTTTAATCGTAGTCCAAAACAATTTTGGGGACAACGGCACAAGAAGCCCTGTGCTAACTATAGTCCTTCATCATACAATTTTGACCAAATCTGAATTTGTTCTGGTCTTGCTATGAATGCTTAAGTAGCTGCTTTGCCCTTTCTAAATGCGTACAAGTCATAGAGGCCAAAAGCCCCTGGCCATATAAGAATTTCTTAAGAGTCAGCAGATTGTTTGCCATTGTTCTGCCATTGTCTGGCTGTCATGAAGTATGTTTTCTGATTCTTAGGGCGGGACCTTCAGATGAGGTTATCATTCTTGCTGTGATAGGAAGAATCCCCAAAAGTGATGGCCGATGAAGGCCTTCACTTACCCGATTTTTCTGCAGAGCTCCCAGGTTTTCTTAATCCGGTAGGCCACGGGGCCAACCATACCTTCTTTGTAATACTGAACTAAGTAGGCACTATGAATATTCAGCTGCTCAAGTAGTCAACATGCATCTTTAGGAGCGTAACTTTAATTTTAAAAATATTGATACTGTGTGTATTAAAGCAGAAAGATGTGCGGGGTTGATGTATCATGAGGCTAAGAGAACTTGAATTTATGTTTGAACAATGGCGTATAAGGTCCGTATCTTGGTTTTGTACTGAGAATTGCATATTGTGCATAATTTGAACCTGTGCTTTGGCATGTTGTATGTGTACACCTGTATGTAACTAATAAAATTTTAAAATGCCATACATAACCACAGTAACTGCAAAATTTGAGGAAGTTGGTAAGAGTGCAAATACTCCATAAACTTTTAAACTTCTGCGTTCTCAATTTTAAGCTTATGCATCTTTTGCAGACAAATAATTTTAACTAAATATGTGTTCATAATAAACCTATTCCAAGTATGCTAAACCACAAACATGAATAATGTATATTTTGATGTTTCATAGCATTAAAACAATGTAGTCTGGCATTTTGAGTGATATTTATGAACAGGTTTTTGGCTTATTTGATATGTCAATGCCATAAGACAACAGTACATCTAAAAGCCATGGTAAAACTTCTGGTGGTACACAATATTTTTGGATACAGAACTGTAAGTTGTTCGATGTTTTGATAAGAAAACATCTATATCTAATGCTATATTGATAGTAGGAGTGTTTAGTGGAAAGTTGACTCGATTATATTGAAGCTATTTAGGGGATGTTGGTAATCTTTTAGAGTAGCAGATTATATAATAAGTTAGGCATTTGATAAGCCTTTTATACATAGCACATGGATAATTTTTCTAAGATTAATGTTTTTTGAGAGCCTCTATGCTGGAATTTCCACCAGAATTTGAGAACATTTTAGTGAAGCTTGATGTAACCTAAATCGTTGGGGGGGTGGGGGGAGAAGGGGAGAGGAAAAAAAATTCCTCCTTCACCTCCAAACTGTAAGAAAGAGAATTTATAAAGACAACAACAATGGCATGATGCCTGTGACAGATTTTTTTTTTTTTTTTTTTTAGTGGAAATAAGTGTAATACAGACCCTATGAGGCCAGAAACGTAACATCTCTATATACAGTTAAATGTTTCTAGGGCAATTGTGTAAACCAGGACAACCTACACCAGACACCTCAGACCCACCAAACCAGAGTGGCTGCATCCTAACTGCCGACTGCTGCAGGTGCCTGGCCAGTGCCATGTGCCTGAGCTGTGGGAATTGCTTGGAGGACTGCCAGAGAGCCAGCCCACTGGCATACCAAACCGGACTGTTGTAGCAGGTTTTTTTGACATAGATGATTGAATGACATGCCCGGGAATGTTCTCAGACTTATTAAATTTGCTAATATAAACATGGCCAGTATTTCCCTCTTCTACTGAGCCACATTGATTTTTAAATGTTTTCATTAATAGAAATTTATCATAGAGTTTCTGAAATAAAACTTGTTATACCATTCTGTAGTTGGTATCTGCTTTTAACTACTGGCTTTCCACTAAACTCTAAGTAAATAATTATTCTTAGTTAAGCCATAGGTCTATATACATGGGGCGCGTGTGTGTGTATACATGGGCTCTGTGTATATGCATACGCATAATACCTATTTTTCTTAGTTTTCAAACAATTTTATTTTCTTTTCAGTGGGATGCCATAACTGAAATGGATGAACACAATCGTCCAATTCATACTTACCAGGTATGTAATGTGATGGAACCAAACCAAAACAACTGGCTTCGAACAAACTGGATCTCCCGTGATGCTGCACAGAAAATTTATGTGGAAATGAAGTTTACACTGCGGGACTGCAACAGTATTCCATGGGTACTGGGAACCTGCAAGGAAACTTTCAATCTCTACTACATGGAGTCAGATGAGTCTCATGGAGTAAAATTCAAGCCAAACCAGTACACCAAAATTGATACTATTGCAGCTGATGAGAGCTTTACCCAGATGGACTTGGGTGACCGCATTCTTAAACTCAACACAGAAGTTCGTGAGGTTGGGCCAATAAACAAGAAAGGATTTTATCTTGCTTTTCAGGACATTGGAGCATGCATTGCTTTGGTCTCAGTCCGTGTTTATTACAAAAAGTGCCCTTTCACGGTCCGTAATTTGGCTATGTTTCCTGATACTATTCCAAGGGTTGATTCTTCCTCTTTGGTGGAAGTACGGGGCTCCTGTGTGAAGAGCGCTGAGGAACGTGATACTCCAAAATTGTATTGCGGAGCAGATGGGGATTGGCTTGTGCCTCTTGGACGATGCATCTGCAGTGTAGGATATGAAGAAGTGGATGGCTCCTGCCATGGTAAGAAAACATTGTTTGTTTGTGTTTTGTTTTGGGTTTTTTTGTTGTGGTTTTTTGTTTTGTTTTGTTTTGTGGTTTGTTTTTTTTCTTTTTTTTTTTAAGTCTTATGATGTTATATGCACAGCACATAGCTTGTTGTATGTTGGAAATATTGCATCACACTTTCAAGGAATGCCTCTTGTCCAGAAATAAGCAAGGTTATTTGGAGTCATGATATTGTGGATTTCTAAGAAAACATTTAGTTACTAAAGATGATCTTCATTTTGTCTAACTGTAGGTGCCCACAATGTACATTTGTATAGATCCGCTAGTGACCTTAACTCCTTCTGTAGTTACTGGAGATAAGTGCATGGTTTGGAGCAGGATTCCTCTACCATGTTTTAGATACCTATCACAGGATGAGATGAGCAGTGACTGAAAAAACATCTCTTTTCTCCTCCATATGCCTAAAAAGGGAATCTAGGCAATTAACTCACTCAGAGCTTTCCTGTGAGCGCATACAGAGGAGATGAATTCACCTGAAGAGATAACATCATTTTCCATGCTTCTGTAAAACAACAGGTTTTAAATGCCTCCATAAATAACATGCATGTTAACGTAGTAGAAAATCAGTAGGTATCAAGTTCAATTAGAGACGTTTAGGCCCTATTCAGAGTTAATGCAAAAGGTCAAAATCAAAAGTGCTCAAAATGGTTTCATCACAATGTATAAGTAACACTATATATCTAGTACTATTTTTTCACAGAGACTAATGCAGTAAGACTGATTGTGAAGCAGGTGTCAGTACACCAGTTAGTTGCTGAATGTTGTTTGCCACCTTCTTGTATCTTAAGAATTGTCTGTCTGAGGATAGCTCTGCTTGGTGATTTCTCTTCAAGAATTTTGCAGAGACCGTTCTCTGTGCTGGTATGTATAGGACAACATACCGCTGCACCTTGTCACTATGACAGCGAATTAAGGATGTTTCAAATCAAGGTTTCAACTTGGAGACAACTACAAAGGGAAATGTATTTTCTTCCCTTATCAGCCCCTCACTTTCATAGGCAGGACAGTGAACACATGCAGGAGCAAAAAGCATGTCTTCTGCACAATCCAAGTGTTGTTGTGGTTCATTAACCCTCTCTCTGCCACTCTTGAAAGAGTGGTTGCATTTGTCAAACTTTGTGATAACTGGCTTTCATGCAAAAATGGAAAAATTCAGATTACTTAAACTTTTGTGCTGTTTAGAATACATTTGCTAAAACTTTTGTAAATGCTGTGGTATACTTGAGTGAAGTCCAGGACTCTGAGCTTTTGTGGATTCAATTTGAGACTACTATCCATGGAGAATGTGCATGTTGAGATTTATTTTCCACCAGCCAGGACTGCTGAATAGGTGACACTTACTTAACCATAAAAGGCATGCATCTTTTCATACTACACAGTTTCTTAGTAGTTAGTTCTTTTGTAAGCTTCAGAAACAGTTACTGAAGGATACGTGTACTTTATATGTTCTCTTCTACTGTGTGTAATAGTTTCACAATGATTTGAGAATAAGGTACTGTTTCTGTGGTAATGATTGTAAAGTAGCCACTGAGATACCAGTCTGCTTTGGTTCAACATTTGCTTTGCAGCAAAAAGGAAGATAAAGAGTCCATATCCATAAATAACACAAGTGACATTTCTGTTGCCCAAATATTTTGCTCAAGAGCTCCTCAGATTCAATGGTATTAGGCAAGCTGACAGCAACCTTGGATAATATAGAGCATTAAAAGCACACTATGCATTGTAATCAGAAAATGGAATTCACTTTGTTGTCTGATCTTGCTGGCATTAATTATCAAAATATACTCATTGCAAAGATACAATTTTACCATTACTGGAAGCAAGTATAATTTTCTACATAAGGTCAAAAGGTTTCTCTCTTAATGGGATAAGGATTTTCTTCAAGACATTAATGCGCAATGAATTTCTGTCCATTATGTGAGTGAGTCATACTCTAGAACTGTACATGAGCAATATAACCAGCAACCAAAGCCCATAAAAAAAGTCAGGAAACTTTTCTGCTGTGTGTTGACTCCACTCGTTTATTCAATTAGCAGTCCAGTCTGCTGCTGGAGAGGTACCTCCTAGTGAAATGGAATACCCAAAGCCAAGAGTGTTTGCATATTCTTATCTGTTTGCCCCAAGAGTAACAAATTACTATTTTACAAAATTATAATCTAATAGAGCTTCCAAATGTGTTTTGAAAAAATTTTCATAGGTGTCTGGTGTTGTCCATTTAGTCATCTTCAGCGTATTTTAATATTAGTACTACTTTTTCTGACAGTTTTTCAAAGTCTGTCTGTCTTGCTTTCCTTCATGAAAGTCATGCCTAAGGCAAGTCCAAGTGTGTAAGATACTTTCAGAACTAAAGAGCAACCATTTAATTTCATTAACGCCCACTCTCCAGCTCCTGTGCTTAAACCATGAGTTAGAAGGGTTACTGTCAGGGTGGCCACGTTTCCCTTTGTGCCAAAGCTGCTGGTGGAGATGCATGCTCGCGTAGCTGGGAAGGCATTTTTACAACGTGGCTGTTTTGAGCATTGTGAACTGAACTGAGATCACTACCTATGTTGATAGCAATCTTTCAGACAGCCATAATGTCCTATTTTGAGACTTTGCTTCTTGGCTGAGACACAAATCAGAAATTTAGAGTTTAAAAGATTTGTCACTTGTCAATACATCCTGAACTAATTATTTCATACCCATTAAATCATAAAATACCTGAACATTACTAACTTTCTAAGAGAAAATTTGTAAAATTTACATTTAGCGTGTTTTCTTAGAAGTGGGGGGTGGGGGAGGAAGGAGAAGCCACTACATCTTAGTCTGCGAAAGAGACCCGAGATGTATTTATACAATCTTCATGTCTTCTAGGTCCCTCCCTCAAACCCCGACCCAAAGCCCTTTTGTCTCTCCCATTCCACCGCTGAGTCTTGGAAGTATTTGACACCATTCTGTCAGTGCTTCTCATAGACATGCTCTGTAACACACTCCACACTGGTAACTATTTCTTTCTTCTGCATGAAAATAACTTTTAAAATAATAATTCTGTATTTTGAAATCTGTTCTGGCACGTAATTGCATGGTGGGCAATACTTGCTAATACTTGAATATTTTTTCCTACTTGCAAATGGTGTCAAACTTCAAATTATACACCAGCGCATGGCTCAGTGGGGAATAATAAGCCCTTCATGGAAAATATGGCTTATCTGTCACAGAATTTAAAAAGTAAATTTGTGTTTTGATATTTGTGAAGATATACACTCTCTATTCAGGAAGTACTAAATGGCATAAGGAATTATATTCTGCCTTTGTCATTGCTCACAAAGCATTGTTTCACAAAGCAGCACGAATGGGAATAAAAAAGTCTTTGATCATTTTTACCACTGCTGTTAAAATTATAGGGAAGCAAGTAAAGTAGATTTTGGCCGTTGAAAATAACCTAACTGGCAACATTTCATTTATTTCAATATACGTTGGTTTTATAATGTATCTCTCTTTGTGAATCTATCGGTACTCCCTATCCATAGTATTTGCTTTTAAAAGCATCGTTTCAGAGTGAAAGTGTCTGAGAAGAATTTGCAACCGGATTAAAATATCCATACTTACTAAATGTATACCCCTTTATGTCTAGAACAGAGACACATTGATAAAGAATTTTTCATTAATTTGGGGACTGTCTTCCTTTTCTGAAGTCAATGGGGGGAAAAGTCACATTGATTGCAAGAGGTTCACAGTTATTTGTGTGTCATGTACATTTCTTAATAGCATAACCTGAGAAAACACCATCTTCTCTGAATTGATTGTGTAAACAATCTATCGCTCTTTAATTTGAATCTACTTTAAAGGTGTTTTCCCTCAAAATTCTGAAACAGCAGCAGCATTCACATATTCTTCTGTTTCTTTAGGCGTTAATAAACAAGTTACTACCAATAATTTGGCAATGCTAATCATAAATGGCTCTAATATGAAGTGCTTGCTTTGCGAAATCATTGGTACCAGCCCTATTTACAAGTCATAGCATAGAAAGAGGAGACGCTGCACAGGATTCTAATAAACACCAATTAAAAGTAGCAAGTGCAATGTCGTATCTTCTCTGAATGTCAGTCCAAGACAAGAGTTGTGCTAAATTTAACAAATACATAATATATGCAGGCCATATCAGAGCTTTGGTTGGTGTTTTTGTTTTGTTTTTTTTTTTTACACAGAAAGAAACAATCATGACAAGGAACACTATATAAACTTAATTACAACAGTTCAGTTCTTTTCAGATATGATATAGTAACAATCGGGTGACTATTAACTAAAGTCTGATTCTTTAATGATTTACCAAAAATTATCTGAATTACTCAAGATTAGCAATAAATTGCAGAGAAAAAGTCAATTATATATAGCAAATACTAATTATTATAGTCATTTCAGAATTTATTTTAGTCAACCAATCAAACACAATGCAGAAGTGTATTTTTAAAAGTTGATTGTTCTTGAGGAATATTCCCAGGAACGCCCCACCCCTCAAAGGATGTTGCGTTGTATGGTTGAAGAAATTTTTAAAATGTAAAACAATGGGCATTGTTTTTTAAACATAATTTCTGTTATTCATTACTCCAATTTGTGGTAATGTTTCAGTGTTAGGATTTCTATCTTGGCAGCCTATCTTCAGCCATTTCATCTGATTCAATTTGAAAATATTTTCATTTTGCAAATACAAACTAACTCCATCCTCATATATGTGCGTATAGCACATCTTTGTTACTGGGAAATCAAGAAGTTAATGATACAGTCATGCTTTAGTTACCTGTCTGCTGACATGAAAACAGGAAAAGGAAAAAAAAAAAAAATAGGTACGTTGGAAAGGCAAGTTTCCTGATAGTTACAGAGATACAATATTGTGTAAGGTTCCTTTTGGTTTTTCTCCCAAGAGAACCTACTCTTGAGAGAACTCATGAGACCTACTCTTCTTTGCCAGCCCGTAGGCGCTGAAGGAAGATCTGTAAAGGAAAAGCATAGAAAGATTTGGACTACAAAAAAAGGGGCAAAATAAGATTAAATTTTAATTTGGAAGACTGCAAATTATCTTTTTAAGAGAAAATCTTTCCATCACAGAGAGTTCCTCCTGCAGCAGAGCTGGGACAGCTCTCCTGCACTGGAGTAGATCCCTACAACAAAGGCTGCAATTCCCTGCCAACTCTGTTGGATAGCCAGGGATGGGAATTTGTCAGAGAGGCTGAATGAGGGGAGGACGGAGAAGATCCACTGACTGTTCTTTCTCTGTTGTGAAAGGGGACAGTGCAGAAGGTCCTGGGACTTCCTGCAGCTATGTGGCTGCATTAGCTGATACGATCTGTTTCCTAGACTACTGCAGGTGATTTTTTTGCAGATGGAACTTGCTTCAATGCCCTAAAGTACCTTTTTCCTTTCAAAATATAGGGCAGGCAAGTAGGAAGAATGGTAATACAAACTTACAACTTTAAATAAAAAATAAATTCTAATTGAAGCCTCATTTCCCCCTGAAATTGAAGCCTTTCAATTTCCTCCTTTTTATTTCAATTTCTTCCTTTCAACTGAAACCTCAAATGAAACCTCGTAGTGAGCCTCAAAGATAGTCATTGCAGCGTGCACGTGCAGCAACGCTGTGCAGAAAGCCAGTGTCAATTTGTGAAGGAGCAGGAGGGCAGGTGGGTGGGTGCATGCGTAGAGGTAACACCAGAGGTGACATAAAGGTTAGAAAGAGTGGTCAGGCACGGCAATATACTTGTCGATATCAACTCCATGGTTATTCTTCATTATCCTTTGTTTCCTCTGCACCATTACAAGGCATGTTTTGTTTAGAAGGCATCCCTTGATTACATCGCAGAGAGCAGGGAGGATGGGAAGGCTACAAAATTCACTGAATTCTTCCCCCTTCTTGGGTGTCAGAGAGGGCAGCTGTATATCATAATCTTTTCTGCACTGATCTCCTCTGGAGAGAATTTAAATATTTTTGTTGTTTTTTAAATAGTATCTGTGACTTATTGTGCAATTCCAAAAAATTATTAAATAGTTGTGTTATTTTTTAAAGTAAACAGCCATATCATTTATTGGAATTCTTAGCAAATTCCTAAATATGGAAGTGCTCTGGAAGGGATTCACACTTTTTTACTGCGCTTAAGAAATGATGATTTATTTTACATAATTTGTGAGTTTGAAGAGCTTTAGATTTCAGTGTTTTCAATGGATGTACTTAAGACCTTTGTGATTATTAGTGATACGTATCTTCCATTGAAAAACCTACTCTTTAGCCTATGTAAGGCTACACAACATCTGTGAACGCTCACTGCATATTTTAACTTGAATTCTGAATATGGATAAAATGGCATTGAGGATTGACACTTCCCAATTCAGTTTTTAGGTCGAACCACTAAATGGAGGTTTTTAGTGCAATCCAAGAACGTGCATGAAAAAATCAGGAATTGTGGATAATCACAACTCTGTAGGTAACAGCATAGAAAAGCAATTGATAATTACTTTTTCAAAGCTTCTGAATATAATTAATCACAGATAACTGCTAACATACTGCAAAAATTGGACTTGATCTGAACTCAAGAACTGTATGCATTAGAAAAAAGAGCATATATTTACAGTAGATTAAAATTTAAGTGCTTATCTGTTGGGAGGGGGACATTACCAACACTACTGGTAGCACTTCTATGTTCAAAGATACTGTTTTTAATTCCTAAATGTCAGGTCACATGCCAAGCTATTTCATGCTGTATCTCTTTCATTTGCACTGTACTTTTTCCACTTGCACATAAAGAACCCTTTTGTCCTTAAGGCTTGCAATTAGTGTGGATTAAAAATAACATTGTTGCCTAGCTGAAGTAGGAGGAAGAAGATGTGCGGTGGACCATGTGAAATGAATGTGATATTATTTACTATCAGGAAGATGAGTTTTTAGTGAGTTGGACCAGTCTGAAGAGATCTGACTTTGCTGTATTTAATCGCTTTGCTTTTTTTCAGCATTTTTAGGTTAGTTTGATGGCTTTTATATTTCTTTTAAATTATATGTTTGTGCCCGTTCTTATACAGTGGATACCAGGCTAACTCCTGCAAAGCTTTCAAAGGTACACATGTTTTTTGTGTGGTTTTGGTTTTGGTTCTTTTTAATCACAGTATTATCATATCTTCTCAGTGAGGAGGTTTCTTAAGTTTGTTACGGAAATGAATGGGGTTTTTTACTGCAGCAAATTGTTAGGAATTAAGTACCTATGGGCACCTGTTTTCAGTGACTGCCTGGGTTAGCAGCCGGAAAAGTTTCAATGCCATATAAATTCATGTTGTATCTCAGATCCAACCCTTTTTACTTAATCTACAGACATCTGCAGATTTGTTCAGCCAGATAAATTGTAACACAACAAATTTGATAAAACAGCTGGAAAGGGGTGCTGCTTCAGAAGTGAGGATTTAAGAAAACAAGCAAAAAACCCTTTTCATTTGATTTTACGTAGCAAGGAAGCTATACTGATACTAAATGAACACAAGCTCTTTGCATGTTCTTGTCACATCGGACTGACTTCTCTTGCATTAGCAAATAAGGAACCTTACAATAGCCACCATAACCTGGTTCCAGTATATTTAATTGTAAAAATTAAAATTAAAGCTTGTTTTTCTAACTGCATCCGAATAAAGTATGCATATATAGGAAACTTATTTGCAAACTGAATTAGTCCTAGGAAATTACTGGTTTTCACTTTGATTCCAAAACGTGCATTGAAGTACAGTATTTGGCATGAAACCTACTTCAGCAGTGGAACAAGGAAGCCAGCTTAGGTTAAATAGCAAGTTTCAAACTGAAAAACTGTCACTATTTTCTGTTTGTACACATTGACGTGAGGTTTCAGAAGCAAAAGCACGCAGATTACTCAGATATGTCTTGCCTCAGGTTTTGTGTTAGTGTATGCTGTTGGATATTGATCCTACCAGCTATCCTTGATAAACAGTAGACAAAAATTGTCAAAGGCACTGCAATGATTGATTTTGTTGTTGTTGTGTATGACTCAGTAATATAGCTGCATGATTTGACATTAGCAGCGGCCCATAGTAAATTACAATTATTTGTTCTTTCTCTGCTGAAAGAAGTACACTTCAGTGATGTTCATATGCAAAACTTTTAATACTACTGGAAACAAATTATTTTAAGTTTTATAAAATGCACATATAAATACAAATGTATTTCTGTATCTATTCAACTATGTATAGAATGAACACATTTAAAATTGTTGTTTGTTTTATTATTATTTTCTAACTTGCCATGCATATTTCTCGGCTACTTTGTTATCTTTTTTACCCTGTATTGGGTTTGCGTGGCAAGATTTTGGTAGTGGGGGGGCTACATGGGTGGCTTCTGTGAGAAGCTGCTAGAAGCTTCCCCTCTGTCCGACAGAGCCAATGCCGCTGGCCAAGGCTGAGCCCGTCAGTGACGGTGGTAGCACCTCTGTGATAACATAGTTAAGAAGGAGGAAAAGTTACTGTGCAAGAGCAATTGCAGCCAGAGAGAGGAGTGAGAATATGAGAGAGAAACAACTCTGCAGACACCAAGGTCAGTGAAGAAGGAGGGGGAGGAGGTGCTCCAGGCGCCAGAGCAGAGATTCCTGTGAAGACCATGGTGAAGACCATGGTGAGGCGGACTGTCCCCCTGCAGCCCATAGAGGTGCACGGTGGAGCAGATGTCCTTCATGGGCTGCAGGTGGATCCCACGCCAGAGCAGGTGGATGCGCCCAAAGGAGACACTAACCCCATGGGAAGCCTGCGCTGGAGCAGGCTCCTGGCAGGACCTGTGAACCCGTGGAGAGAGGAGCCCAGACTGGAGCAGGTTTGCTGGCAGGACTTGTGACCCTGTGGGGGACCCACACTGGAGAAGTCTGTTCCTGAAGGACTGTGACCCATGGAAGGGACCCATGCTGGAGCAGTTCATGAAGAACTGTAGCCTGTGGGAAGGACTCACGTTGGAGGAGATTGTGGAG
>NW_009233800.1:0-7251 GCF_000690835.1 Fulmarus glacialis | reverse complement strand
AATGTGTGGTGAACTGACTGTAACCCCCATTCCCCATCCCCCTGTGCCGCTCATGGGGGAGGAGGTAGAGAATTCAGGAGTAAAGTTGAGCCGAGTAAGAAGGGAGGGGTGGGGGGAAGGTGTTTTAAGATTTGGTTTTATTTCTCATTATCCTACTCTGATTTAATTGGCAATAAATTAGATTGGCAATAAATTAAATAATTTCCCTGAGTTGAGTCCGTTTTGCCTGTGACAGTAATTGCTGAGTGATCTCTCCCTGTCCTTATCTTGACCCATGTGACTTTCATTATATTTTCTCTCCTCCCCTGTCCAGCTGAGGAATGGAGTGATAGAGCGGCTTGGTGGGCACCTGGTGTCCAGCCAGGGTCAACCCATCACATTCCCCCCTGTGCATTAGGCTCATGTGTGGCACGTCTCCCCGCTGTAGGGCCGTTAGTGGGGCTGTGTCCTAGGATTGTGACACAGGAGATAGTGACAGTTTTGGTCCCAGACTCTCATGCTGTAGGTGTGAAGGGGCTGATGCATATAGCCCGGGAGCTTGCGAGGGGTTCTTGTGCTGTTCTGCGTGTGTGAGTCGCCGAGGTGGCAGAGTGGGAAACAAGGACAGAGTCTGTAGGTCTCATTCACAAATCTTTCGTAAATCTGTGTGCGGATGGATTTCCCTGTTTATGATAAGACGCTGTCTTCCAACGATAACAATCTAGTCACAATTGAATTCTTGGTCAAGCCTTATATTTGGCTTGCCTGTCCCAAAATAGACTTTTGAAAATCTGGTATTAACAAATTCAAAAATGTTTATTTTTCAGAAATAAACAGATGCATGTTAACATGCAAGTTCCTCTCGTATTGGTAAAAATGGGAATAACAGAAAGACTGACAGGTTGGATGCTATAGTATGGCAAGAGGTGAAAAAGGAAGGCACTAACCTTGTGTTACTGTCCAGTGTTCCTCGCTGTGATGGGATTTGGCCTCAAAACGTATGTCCCATCCTAGAGAGACTAACAGAAACAGCGCCTCTCAGTTCTTGGGTAATACAGCTTTTTCTTGCTTACCACATAAATTTTTTGCTTGTTCTGGGAGTCAGTAGCTAAAGCCTGAGCTCAATCATTTCAGATTAATTTGACTTGGAAAATGTTCATTGCACTTTACACATGATCAACCTTAACTGCTTCAACAATCAAATATATTGAATGTAGGCGAGTTTTGCTTGAGTGAAAACTGTGGCCTGCTGTATTTAATGGATGTAAAAGTTCAGCATTGGTTGCTTGTATCTTGATAGAGTCATAGGAGGCTTTCCTCAATCTGGAAGAGAAGTGTGATGGGGTTTTGTTGTGGTTGAGTATATTCTCCTCAGTATGTAGGTTTCCTCAATATGCTGAAAAATGTATATCTTTATGAGCTCTGAAGAGGTCTTTTGTGACAAGGACATGGAAGAGAGTAATACCATAATGGTTCATTTATAAGACCTAATAACATTTGTTCAGTACAAAATGCCTTGTGTTAGGCATTAAATTCATTGACGGTTGTGAAAGAGAAATACTTTGCGAGGAAACTGATTTACAAACTTTGCCACTAATTGGACAAAGGAACACTTTGGCTGTGTGTACAGCACAATTATGTAAAAATCACATCTTGGGGACTTCCATGGGCATATGTTGCAGTGAAGTAACAGTTCTGGCTTAATAAGGGTTTGTTATATTTGTCTTTGTGGAAGTTCAGTTTCTAGAATGTTTGTTCGTAATTGACTTTTTGTGGTGGAGCCCTGAATAACAAAAATAAATATAAGCTGAGAAAAAGATGTAGTCAGGGTGTTCAGTGAAAGTTTCCAAGTTTTTACACTACAGTAGGTTGTGGATTTTTTTAATAATGATAAGAAATTTCACTTAAATCTTAACACTTTATGTAGATATGAATTCTTATAATGTTCAGAGAGAATTCTGGCTCAAATTTTTGGAATTTAGAAATTAATTTGATTTTTCTCATGCTGCTGCTGAGCACAAGTGCTTAAATTTATAGTTTGAAAAAATGGAAACACTTTAGAATATTGTTATTATGATATAGATGATGTCCCTATGAGAACTCATAAAGTTGAGATCCAGAATCTGAAGATAATCACCTGTACTTCCTCTGAGGCAGGTTATTAATGAGTAACACATGCACAAATAAACTATAAAACACATTCTGTAGTGGAACTGTTCCCATAGAGGTTACCCATCATTTTATTCAGTCAATTATTAAAGCATTTATGCTGAGAAATGTAATTTCAAAAGCAATCAATAAAGGGTTTCCTCTTGCGTGGTGTAGCCTGGGAGTTGCAAGCAGGAGTGAAGTAACTGCACAAAGACATTTCTGACAAAGTTTGTCTTGAATACAAAAGAACGTGTATGAGTCTTTGAAAACTTGAACTGTATTTGCTTTTTGTAACACTCAGTAAGAATCAAGTGAGATGAGATTTGCTTTAGCCAACTGACTTATCCTTTTCTTCCTAGAACTTAAGGTTGAGTACAATATCGAAAGCAGTCATTTTACACAGCGAGATTGACATAAAGTCATTCTATGTCATGGACTAACTTAGGTTTCAAGGACAATAGTATTTAAAAGTTTCTCAGAAATCACACACCCCACCCCACCCCCCCTCCAAATTTTGTGTCATGTTAGAGGCATCATTTTGAGCAAAGCAGTTCGGAGGCTATGCACGAGCTTAAGCTCTTGCCAAATGAAAAAAAAAAAAAAAAAAAATTGGCTGGCAAATGCAATACTATTAACTGCAAGATTTGTGACTGACACTTTTGCATAAGAGAAAAGGGAGAGCAAGGAAAACTCCCATGGAAGTTGAGGTGCCAGTTACAGAGATTTCTCTGTCCTGAGTAGTTTAGATCAGGGTTCGCACCACGGTACTTCTTGAGGAGGCAGAAGTTGGACTGCGATCACAGCTCCTCTCTGAGCACACCCAGATCCCTGGCAGCGTGTGGGCTCACACCGCTGCTCAAGTGCCACGTGTCCCGGAGCTGCTGCAGGGTCAGAGAGCGAGGGCTGCGTGTTGCTCCCTGGCCTCTGTTGTGTGGGGAATGCTCAACGCCTTCAGCTTGATGGAGTTGCAAATGGTGGTCAGTTCTCTGCTGCGACTTACAGTGCTGAGCCTGCAGCTTTCAAGAGAAATGATGAAGATGGATGCCTTTTGAGCTGCAGTGCTGTTTGAAGGCCGTTGCAGGTCTCTTGGCAAGAAGAGAGGGTCAGTAATTGAAACTTCAAAAGGTCAGCTGCTGGATTACTTTTAGATGCCAAATTCTGAAAAGGAAACTGATTCTTTTGGGTCTGTAGTGCCATAGTGCTTTGGTGTCATTAGTGCTTTTACATCTTTTACGGGGAGCTGGAAGAGCTGTGCTGGGCAGGCAGCATCAAGTACTCACTTGCAGAACCACTTCACGTGGCACCTGGTGGTAATAGAAAAAAGGAAATGCAACTGAACATCTGACGCAGTTCAGAGATGCTGTTTTACTTTTTTTTAAACATCTGCCCCTGCTCTGGCATATCTGTGATAATCTCACAAAGGTGCTGTTGCTAGTACTTGTTTTACTGCTCTTTGGCTTTATTATTATTATTACTTATCTACTTTATAGAATATTTCTGCTTGCTAGGCATCTCACTTCCCATATCTGCGTACTCTGAACAAGTTATGATGTGCTCTTTTGGTCTTACTGCTCTCTCAGCGTCAATCTTGCTGGTGTTTGTGTAAATATTTTAGTTTGTCTCTCAAATCTTCATGTCTATCTCAGCTCTCATAATTTAGATTTCTTCAAATAATCTTGTTTAAGTATTCAAAAGACACACACAAAGTATTTTGTACCGTTCTATGCAATATCACAAACATTTAAAACAAACAAAAAGCCCAAAACATGACCTGAAGACAGAAAATCCCTAAAACTTATGGTTCATAATTTTATTTTGATGTATAAAAAGTGAATTGTATCCGAAGAGCTCATTTGCTGGGAAATGTTTGGAAGATTCTGGTGACAAGTTTACTTGTATATCCCAAAGGTCTTTCTTTCATTCTCCTTTTAGGTAGGTCACTGGCAGATAGTTTTCTGTTAAGATTTTCAGTGTTTTGTTGATTAAAAGATAAATACTTCCAAAAATAAATAGGACAGAAGAGATAGTCTGCATGTGATCAGTGGTTAAACTTGACTGTAGGATTTGAAGAGAGTCGAACTGAATACAATGAATATCCTTTGTGTGCGCAAACCACATTTTCAGTATGCCTGTTGAACAGGATTCTCTGGTTGTTTAGACTAAAATTTTCAGAAAGTCGGAATGTATTTATGTTCCATTTCTTTTCTATCAGCCTGCTCTAAGCAGTGGATAAGCGTCTCTAAGGCACTTTCAGGCAAAAAGATTGCATTTGATTGAGTGCATTTCTCTGCAATTTTCCACATGTTGTTTGTGTTTCCCTCTGTATGTAATTTTGTTACAACCTTTTTCTCCTAGTCATGCCTTATTTTCCGCTTGCTCTTATGTTAAAAAAAAAAAAAAAAAAAAAAAAATTAGTCCTTTAATGTTCTGTACTATTAATAGTGTGCCAAGAAGTTGAGTTTGTAAAAGGGGAATAATTCGTTTCTTGTTGCTTGAGGAGTACACATGTTTCTTTATCCTCTTACATACTTCTAAGACAAAAATGTTTTCTAAATGTAAAAATTGTTTGACTTCTCAGAATGAGAAGACTAGGCTATTATATTGGTAGGACTTTAAAAAAATTATTATTACCAAAGGTAATCCACAAATCCTCATGTTTCAACATCCAGATGGTATGCTCTTCTGCTGAACATTGACGTTCAACTGTACAGGATAGTTCTGTAGAGTTTTAGAGGGACTTAGGCGTTTATAAGGTGTTTAGTGCCTACAGCAAGGGTGTGGAAGAAAACATAGCCTATAGAAACTAAAGTTAATTCTTATTGGTTGCTGTATGTTATCTTTTCCCTTCAGGTTTATGCAGTAGATATTTTGTGATAATAGGGATTTTAAATAGTGCCGTTACAGCTGATGATTCATAGCAGCTGCTTAACCACCATTTGAATGAATGTATCTTGACATCATTGCAGCCGCGGTGAAAAGCGGCAGCTCTTTCTCGTACTCCGCGTTACCTGCGGAGCCAGCCCAGGCCTCCACTGGAGCAGCCCCCACGGCCCCTCTCGCAGGAGCCGTTCTGCTGCTCGTGGTCTCCCACGTCTCGCCCCTTCCGAAGCTCCGTCTCCGCGGCACCAGCAGCCGGTCACTGCTCCCTGCGGTTCCTCACCAGCAGCTCGTGGAGAGTCTGCCTCAGACCTGATCTCCAGACTGTCACCTGTCACCCGGACCTCACCTGGCATGTGTCCGTCACGTTTAAGAGTTGTCATAATCCAAGTGGCAATACATAGGTTTTTGTGACTGAAGTAGCTCTAAAAGGCTAAATTAACGAAGACTTACGTACTGTCTGACACATCTCCTAAATGCAGTCCCATAGTGATTTAGTTGATGTGCTGGGAGTCTGTTTCTTGAAGGGTTTTGTGTGTTCTGGGGTTTTTTTGTTTTGGTTTGGCTTTCCCTGCCCTCCCACCCGTTAATTTAGTTTTAGGAGTCCCATCAAACCACAGGAGAATATTCTGCAGGGAAGAATCTTGACTTCACCAGAGGTGTCTGACCTGGTGATGGTGGTCTTTTGAACAGTAATTTCTATGAATCTTTCCATCCTGCAAAGTAAATACCTTGCAAAGGAAGGTGATCCTTGGGAACCAACCCACTTGTGCTGTTCTAAGAATATGTCTGCTAACGGTAGAATAAATTATGTAAAATAGGTCTTGTACCTACCAGTGAGACATCTAACAGAGTTGAGGACTGCACTTGAAATGTCTCTCTTTAAAGGAGCGTTGCTTCAAAGGGATAATGATCAAAGCATGAATAAATTCCCAAAGGACATGGAAAAGTATGCATAAAGAGATTATACTCCAAATGCTAACAATGAATGTTTAGTTATTTGGTATCTGGCTATTATATAATAATACTTACGTATGTGAAATGTCTTAATTTTGCTGTGACAGCTTGTTGGTATTCCCAGATGTTAAATATTTCAAAGCTTATTTTACATATATTCATAAACAAGATGAAAGTGTTAATTCGAATTAAAATGATGCACAGTTCAGTAGCAGCCCTAATAAAGTCCCTGTGGAACAGCAAATTTAATAGCAATGTATGAGAGCAATGTATAGCAATGTATAATAGCAGTGCAGAGTCAGAATTTAGATTTCAATTTTACTGTAAACCAATCTTCAAGGAAAAACTGAGTAGTCAAGATAGAAAAACTGTGAAAATTCATATTCAAAAGCCATTTGAATATGTGCAGTATTTTACATACCAGTATCTATGCGTATTGGCATTTTAGGCAAGAAACTGGAGGAAAAAGAACAAACTTCCCAAACTTAATGAGTATTCCAGCGTCCTGAAGTATTTATTTCACTTGGTGAATATGATCTTAATGGTCATATTCACCATCATACTTGCTTCTTGCAACTTTGTTTGCAATTATTTTAAAGCAATATTTGAGAAACCACAATTTTTTAATGTAACATATTTTAATATTAAACTATTTCATTGTGGAGAAGCCTTATACATATGTATGTTCAGGATGCCTTCACAGGGATAGCGAGAATTTTAGTGTTGAATCATTGGGCTATCAGAGACTGGAATAATAGTTAAAGATGTAAAAGTATTTTTTATTTGTAACTCAGAATAAATTTTCCACCACATTTAACAGAAAACATAAAAGAAGCTGCAAAGTCACACTGAGTCAGGAAGCAGTAAAGACCCTGAGGAGAGACCTAGGGGAATGCCTGAAGACATGGTTGATTTGTAGCATTTAAGATACCAGTAAAGGCAAATCCCAGAGTAGGAGGATATGTACATTTTCTTTTCAAAACCAGAACAGGGATTCTTTGACTCACAGTAAATGAATAATACATTTGATCACCTCTGCATGTACTTCTCTTTGTAAACTATGCATTGTTATCATTTTGCATATTTATCTCAGTTTAAAATTATACACACAAATACCATAATTAACAGGTCATGACAAACCATGTTAGTAAGAGAAATTCTGTGTTGTGAAGGAATTTGAGTTTGCAAAATGTCTTTTTCAATTCTCAATAAAAATCTGATTTCTCTTCAAAGGAAAGTTTGGGGGGGAAATTTAGATTGATCAGAAGATTCCCCACCCCCACCCCC
>NW_009233799.1:0-12410 GCF_000690835.1 Fulmarus glacialis | reverse complement strand
ATTATTATATACTTAAAGAAATTTTATGTATTTATTTTTTTAATGATTTCTTAATATAGTCCTTGGAAAAATGTATATAATACTGAATTTCCACTTAGTGTGGATGAAGTGAATTTTTCATTTTGCTCTGTGATCTTAACTAGTTTGTTTGTAGGTGTGCCTAAGATTTTTGGCTGACCAGTCTGTACAGATATTGTTGTAAGTGCAGTTGTTCATTACTCTCCTAATTTTATTTATTAACTTGGAACACTTTAAAAGTAAGAGGTATATATGATGTAATTCTTTTACTTAGTCATAAGCAAACTTGGGACAAGATACTTTCTTAAAAAAGAACTGTGATTCATGTTAAACTTTACTCCCGTGCTGTTCAGTTGATTTACAGTCAGATTGGGTCAGATTTGTATTTAATTCCAGTAACAAATTAGCACTGATTCAACTTGTTCTTTATGATACTGCATGACATCTTCAGTAAAAGTGGTAGCTGGTTTTTAGCCTGCCTTCTGAAGGAGATGAGGAGATGACGCTGAATGCTGCAGCTTCCCTGCCAAATAAGTTAAATACTCAAACGAGTTTCAATCAACTTTAATGAAAGAAATTTTACATTATTGGGGGGGAATAAAAAATGACTGTTCTCTCCAAACTTAGCTCCATAAATGGGAAATCCCTTGTAACAATTAATCAAGGAAAATGTTAAATTTTAGGATTTGGGACTCAAATGCGAAGGACACAGTGTATCAAAGGAAATGTATCTGAAGATATTTTGAGAAGCTAACCCAAGAATGTCTGTTGCTAAGTATACAAAACCAATATATGTCTCTGCAGTCTGAGCTGAAAATGACCGAAGGGTGGGAAAGTGTGCTAAGGAAGTATTATGTATGCTTGTCCTGTTCTTAAATTATTCTCTGGCCATCTGCTTATGGCTGCTCTAGAAGGGCAAGACACTGGGATAGTTTACCTAGTCATTGACTAGTTCAGGTTGGAAAACAGTCATGGAAGACAAGAAGAGCTGCAGAGGATCTTAGGGCTTACTTCGGCCTGGAGAAAGTTAAATGTAAAGGAGTGGTGGGGAGTGGGCATTTTACTTGTTTAAACAGAGTTAGAAAAGCACTTAGGTGATGGTACACCACATGGTGGTATGTTCCTAGCCCAGTCCCGCTCTGTCTATTCTTCTTAGGACAGCAATACCTGCATGGTTTTTTTCACTGGTGCTATAGGTGTTAAGTACTTTGTCTCCTTTCTTTCTGGGCATCCACTCTGTCAAAAGATTAAATATGGGTTTTGGTAATCGCTGGTATTATGCTGTATCTCTTTGGTGTCAAAAGATTAAATATGGGTTTTGGTAACCGCTGGTATTATGCTGTATCTCTTTTGGGTTTGTTGTGTTTGTGTGGTTGTGGTTGGTTTGTTTGTTTGTTTTGCATTGGCATCCTGACACATTCAAATTATTTTGTTCTTTCCTCCTTTGTATTTTCAGCCATGACTTTCCTGAGCTGCAGACTGTGGAAAGCTGCAGGCTGTGGAAGTCGGTTGGGTGAAACATTTCTGTGCTTTTCATTTTCTATGTGCTCTGCCTAATGATCTGCTATTGGATAGGACAGCTCTTTTGTTTCAGCTATCTTAATGTTGTTCTTTCTCCACCTCCCATTCAAAAGATAACTAAGTTACTAATTGAACAGTTTTTTTACTAAAACTGCATGCCTTTCATGCATCTTAAATTGCAGCCAGCTTTTTCCCACTGGGACTGGTGCATAAATAAACTATGTATGCTATCGTTTTGGTGTTTGGCTTTAAGTATTAAAAATTAAGTATTAAAAATTAAGTATTAAAACATGCCTTTCTCCTATTTACAGAGCTAAACATCGGTTTTCCGGCCCGCCTTTATTCATGTATTTCATGTCGTGGCAGCTCCCTCTGGTGGACTTTCCTAATGTTACATTGCAAATACGTTTCTTACCGTGTCGATACGGGTAGCAGCACAAGTCGCTTTTAATTCCACTGACAGTGCTTACTCTGGAAACCTTGATACACTTCATACCTTTTCTATAAATTCCTGTGTTAATTTACTGTAACTGTGCACTGTGGTGCACAGCTGTGTCATTCATTAACTTCGCACATAAGTGTAGTTACCTGCTCTTGTTCACTCCACAGAGTATGCAAAAGAGATGTTGATTTGCCTGAGATTATTGGGCAAGTATTAAATGTGAAGGTGAGTACTAGTGTGGCTTCTAAAAATAACAAAGACTATCTCTCTGTGTGTCCTGAATTACTGGCTCCATGTAGTCTACAGTAATAAATGAGAAGTTACAGTTTTGGAAGCTGTCAGGCTTTACATTTTCTGGAATCTAAGCAGTCGTATTAAAAGCAAAAGGGTTAGTGCTCTTGCATTGCTAGTAAACTTCTGGGAATTCAGGTGTGGTACTTGTTATACCATTGATACCTATGTTAGTTAACCCTGTTCTCTATCCACTGCCCTGGACACAAACAGGTATCTCTACTTCCTCCTTGTATAAACTCCTAAAACTAGTGTTGCTGGCTGTAAACCATACTAATCTTGACATGTCAACCTTCGAATGCTCCTCAATTGCTAGCTTTAGGTAACATTATTCTGTTCATCATGAAATCAGAGGCTCTTTATTGTTCATCCAAAAACTTAGCTCTCTCTAGGTCTTGCTGTAATGCTACCTGAAAAAGGGAAATGCACCTCCTTTTTCTGCTTGTAAGAACTCATTCATTTACTGGTTGGTTGCGAATCAGGGCAGCAAATGACATAAAGCTAAAAATTGTGAAGAACTGGAGGGGAAACAGGGAACTGTTGGAAATACTGTAAGGCAAAGGGAAAAAAGGCTGCAGACATTTTAACGTTAAACTCTAACAAATAGCGAATAGCTGAAAAATAGTTGAGAACACTCAACAGCTGAACATCTGCAATGTAATCTGGGTTACTTTTAACAGGCAGAGTAAGTCTTGCAGGATTAGTGCAAGGTGCTTATTACTTCTTCTCAGAGTTTGTCCGAAGGAAGTGGTATGTCCCTGAGTTGCAGATATTCTGCTGAAGGGTGTTGTGGAGTATGCCAAATAGTCTCAGTGTGCGTGGTCAAAACCATAATGTGTTTAATCCTTGCAGTATAACACTACTGGACTAATAAAACTGCAATACAAAACTAATTTAAAAGCTAATTAAATGTTGGAACTGCCTTGAGAGGATGGGGTGAAATTTTAGAGAAAACTTGAGAATTTTTTGAGCATGAGAATCTTTCTGGTAGGATATAAATGCATGTTCTTCGGCGGTGTACAAGCTCTTGTTGCATGGTCACAGACATAACTGTTTTTTACAATCTGATTAAAAGAGTGAGTGAGGCTGAAGCAATTTCTTGAAGCATCAGAATCTTAGCATCTACAACCTAGGAGTGCAGGTAAACAAGGTCTGATCTGGGGCAGTGCAATGGTATGTTGCCATCGAACTGATTTGTCTTTCTGATGTGCTGCCATTAATCCCTTTGTACATGCTCTGACCTGGATTTAGCAGTAATTTAATTCTGGTCAAGCTGGAGATGTGACTGAGATGAATGTGATCTGGGATAGTTTGTTTTCCTGCAAGGGCTAGCTTAGGGTTTATTTCTGCTAATTTCTTCAAGGCACTTCTTGAAATGCCTTAAAAAATAAATGAGTTTCCTGCACAGAAAAGGCGGCTATCATCTTTGCACAGAAAGCATGTAAACACAGAAGAACATGGTAATGTGGACAAAACTTTGTGTGGACACTTGCATGCACACTAATTAAATCCAAGCATTAGTCATGTGACTTAATTATGTAGGTTTGCTTTAGGAGGTGCATGCTAGCAGTGGACTTGACATGGGGAAAATCTACCCAAGCTTTCTCACCAGAATCAACATCTTTTAGTGAAGACATGAGTCGATTGTCTATGCATAGGCAGCTGGTGCTATCTGAGATGCATTGGGATATCACACATTCACCCAAGGCTCAGCTATGCCAAGGGAGGTACAAAGGACCTGAACTGTTCTGGAGCAGCAGATGGAGGCCAAACAAGATACTTTAAGATGTTTTCCGTGTCACTCACCACGGGTCTTCAGGCAACTAAGTAGCACTGTGAATGTCCAAGGCATGTGTTGTATTTTTGCATGTAAATTCCTACTACAGTTTTGCATTAGTAAATACGGAATACGGTGGAGGTCAGAGGCATTAAAAATGTTCTCTAATTGTAGATTTCCTCCTTCCTCACCGCTGAAGCCGTATCCAAAGAAACCTTCATGTGGAAAGGAAGTAATTAAATTTCCAGACTGGAACGAACCGAAGGCTGGAACTTCCCAAGAACACATCCCAGTAAAATCAGTCACAATGGTAAGATATCCAGTTTTCATTTCCCCAGACGTAAGCATCTTTGGAAAGCAAAACTGAAGTAATGATCTCTTTGTTGTGGCACAAAATACTTGGTTATAAAATTAAATGCAAGATACTTTTATTTTAAATTTCTATGAAGTAAAGTTGTTCTTAATGATTTGCTAGGGCTGTTAGCTTTGAGCGTTCTTTCTGCTAACAATTGTGATGTCCTGACCATCCTAAGTTCAGCATAGCTGTATTTGCCATTATGCTTGCACTCCAAATTTGCTCAAATTCCAATAGGGCATTTGTTATACTACAAGACAAAACAGTTACTTTACTGTCACTTACACTGTAACTCTTATTCAGACACTTCATGTAGCAGAATATATACAGTATTACTCCCTTCCTAGCTGCTGTGAGGTTGTAAGTGGTTCAGTTTCCTTTTTCATAAGGAATATGTTGTGGCTAAGGAGAAGTGGTCCTGGTTTTGTCGTTACCCTTTATGAACTTGGAGAATCATACTGCCCCATACTTACCTGGACTGATCCAGCCTTTGTAAAATTGTTGAAAAAATTGTTGCTTTTATTAGTAAACCAAAATTGTATCAATTCTTGCCACCTGGTCATCTTAAAAACCGAGGCTTCTGGAGTTGTGCATATTCTAAATCCTTCCTCCAGTGTATCTTGTGTGTATGTGAGTATTCTCACATTTTGTGAACTCTTGGGACTTCTTTAATAATTTTGGCCTTTTTATTAACGCTTATCACTGCAGGACACTAGCCTTGGATTTCTTGGTGATCAATAGTCTGTTTGGAAAAGTAGCTCCTACCATTTTGCTGGGGGTAACAGCAGCAGGACCCCATCTAGAGGGTCCTAAGTGAATGGTTATTCCATATTTGTAATCCAATTACTTATGTGCAGATCGAGTGCACCTTTCATGTACAGCAGGCTTCTGAAGAGGAGAAAGCATGGTTCTTAGAACTTCAATAGTAGGTAGAAGAGTAAGAGGGAAGAAAGAAAAGATAATGCCAAAGACAAGTAAAGAAAATAGAGTATTTTAGTTACTGAGCAAGTATTTGCTGCAGTTTTAACATGTTACAGCCTCCAAATGTCTGCTCTAAATTTCTATCCAAGCATCCAGGCCTGATAAGAGTTAGCAAAAGACTGCCTATATATATCTGACTCAGATGCGACAGCATACAGGCTGGCACAGCTTAAAATCTTTCATTGGCAGTTTTGGTTAATACAGTGGACCATAAGCTGAAGTAACTGAGGCAAAGGAATAAGCTTCTTTCTTCTGGCTCTTTTATAGAAAGGTGTAGCTTCCACCGGCATTTTGAAGCAGAGAGCTAGCTGAAAGTGGTGGCACCTTAAATTGCTCCAGCGTCAATCAGAGCACTTATTGGCTTTGTGTGGATTGATGGGCATGTGTCTGTGTGATGAAATACTGATGTGGAAGACCAGATACCGATTTCAGAGGGTGCTATTTGTTTCAAACTAACTCTAGTCTAGTGTCATGGAATGACAATCATCAAGATGATCAGTGCTTGGAGTAATTAAGTGCTCTCCTGGAGTGCATTTTGTGGTTCGGTTGTGATCACAATGAATATTGTTAATGTGCTTTAGGACTGCTCTGTGATGTAAATCAAAGAACTGGGAATGATTAGGAGTTTTGCCTTGAAAAGTACGCTGCTGACACAAACTGTATTGTATGTCCACCCATCAACACGTTGATGACAACCTTTAAGCATCAAGCTTGGATGTGAAGGTCGAGTAAAGGATAGTAGTCTCTTGCATTCTCTGTTTTACTTTATTCTGTTATAATGGTGGACTAGATCTGATGGGTGGCTTCAGCTGTAGCTATTTACTTTTTTCTTCATGTATAGAACCTGCTAATGAACTAAGTGTTTAGTTATGATCTGTATATACATTGAACATGAATGAATATCAGTCTTTGAGATCTCATCTAATAATTCTCCAGTAATTTTTCCATAAGCTGATGTTTAATCTTAGAGTGGTAGTTCAAAACAAGTGAGTTGAACTAATTTTAATCATGGAGAGGATCTGAACACAGGACTAGAGATCATTGACTCCTGAACTTTAATGGCTATTCTGACACACATGATTTTTCCGCTTTGGACAAGTTACATATCTGAGAAAAGATGCTGCATGTCTGTGAACCCTAAGTACTCACTTGCATCCTGAAGACTTTACTGGAATTTAGGAATATTTAAAATATTTGTAATAGGAAGCATGCTGTACTATAAATGCATTATACTGTTTAATACTTGAAAAGTCACCAGTTAATGAGGACTGTTTTTTCTGATTTCAGAACACTGAGATGTGGTACAAGCGGCACAGCATAGCTATAGGGGAAGTGCCAGCATGCAAACTTGTGTTCCGCAGAGAGCTAACACAAACAAATGTAGAAGAGATATGGAAATCCATGACTTTGTCACGGTGAGTATATTTGTGAGTCATTTGCTGTTAGATTAAAACTGTGTAATAGGTAACAGTCTTCTCTGTCTTCTCTGGTAATGCTTGTAATTTCACCCACTCACCTTCCATCTCTGCCATCAAAGCCATAGTGGCCAGACTAACTGTACCACTTGTTATTTCACTAACCAATTCAGCAAATAAAGTTTGCAAAGAAACTTTATTGTGCTTAATACCTTTTTGAATTTTTCCTGTTGTGTTATACAAGTTCTTTTGTTGTGTAGGCTTCGTCTTGTTTAATCACTTTTTTCCTCAGTCTTTCTCTTTCTTTCTTGTTGCTATGAAATAGAAGCACTTCTGTAGAAGTGTGATACTATGAAACCTTTCTATGACAAGTACAATACTTTGAATGAGACAAGAAATGGAGTAGCTAATTGAGCGCAGAAGGCTTTGAGATTCAGATATTCTTTACCATTTCCAAAAGGAATATCCTATGCAAAGTTAAAGGCATTCTTTAGACTATTTATGCAGAAGAAAAAAAATATACATTAGCTGTTTTTACAGCACAGTTGAGGCCTTACTAATGATTACTTTCAACTAAACCTAGCACATTATCTCCATGTAATAAACTTGATGCCAAGGTGAGCAGCTCCAGTGCCGGCACAATCCGCAGCGGAGCACTCTAGTGCGGTGTACAGGGGGGTTTCCTCAATTGGGGAAGCCTCAGGGGAGCGGAGAGACCTGCTACCCAGAGCCTGCAGCTCGTGTGACAGTGGCTGAGGAGAACAGGGCAGGGCCAGGAGCAATGGCGGCCAAGCCCCATGTATAAAAGAAGCCCCTATAGAGTGCTAGTGACCAGGAGCGCCACAAGCAGGGTGGGCAAACAGGGTGTGGCATGGCAGTTTGCGTGGCAGGGCGCAGAGGGAGGGCACTGTAGCTCTGCCAGCTCGACCAGGGAGCAATGGCATCCACCCAGAGAAAGCCATGGCCTCTCTAACCTCTGCACCTGCCACAACTGACGCAGCTTCCCAGACAGAGCTTCAGTGGGAACATGCTGCCACTCAGGTGCCAGGCTGCAGGCTGTGCCCTGCTCTTAGGCCAGTACCGGCTGGCAGCAGTGAGCACACCTGTGGGAGGTGCGCCCAGGTAGAGGAACTCCTCCACTTAGGGACAGAGCTCTGGGAGGAGGTGAGTAGGTTGAGGGGTATCAGGGAGTCTTGAGAGAGAGACAGATTACTGGAACCGCACCCTACCTTCCCTGGGACAGGCCTGTCAGGCAGACAGGACACATGATACGGAGGATTCCCTATCCTCTCTCCGCCTGGCTGAATGCGTTGACTTAAGGGATGGGGGCAATGGTGACAAGTTCCTGCCCAGCACAGCAAGCGTATCTCCTCAGCAACTATCCCACTTTCCCAGATACCCTTGGTACAACTCTCTGCAAGTGGAACTGAACGATGACAAGGATGATGGTTCATCTAGGTTGGAGGTGTCACCAAGGTTAAGTTGGCCTACGCCCTGCGTCAAAACCCCTTCCATAAAGAAAAAAAGATGGGTCATTGTCATAGGAGACTCTCTTCTGAGGGGAACAGAAGGCCCAATGTGCAGACCAGACCCACTTCTTAGGAAAGTCTGCTGCCACCCTAGGGCCCAGGTTAAAGATGTGAAAAGAAAGCTTCCTATCCTGGTATGGCCCTCGGATTATTATCCGTTGTTGATTTTTTTCATGTAGGCAGTGATGAAGTTGCAATAAGAAGTCCAAGGGCAATCAAGAGGGCCTTGGGACAACTGGTTAAGGGATCAGAAACACAAGTAGTGTTCTCCTCTACCCTTCCAGTTGCAGGGAATGATGAGGGAAGAAAAAGGAAGACCCAGCAGATCAATACCTGGCTCCAAGACCGGTGTTACTGGCAGAATTTTGGGTTTTTTGATTATGGGTCAGCCTACACCAGTCAGACACAGGCCTGCTGTCTCAAAGGGGGAGAAGGATCATTGTGCAGGAGTTAGCAGGGCTCATTGAAAGAGCTTTAAACTAGATTTGAAGGGGGAAAAGGATAAAACCAGGCTCACTACAGGAAAGCCTGGGGTTAGCAGGCCAATGTTTGAGGGACAGTGTGCTAGCGAGGTCCTTCAGTCTGCTCCACAATGTGCTGAGTACACTGGAGTGCATTTGAAATGTCTTTATACTAATGTGCACAGCATGAGGAATAAGCAAAAGGAGCTAGAAGCTTTGGCCCAGTCCCAGAGCTACGATATCATTGGCATAAGCAAAACCTGGTGGGATGAGTCCTGTGACTGGGGTGCCATGATGGACGGTTACAGGGTCTTCAGGAGGGATGGGCAGGGCAGGCAGCGTGGGGGATTGGCACTGTATGTAAGGGAGGGGTTGGATTGTATGGTGCTTACAGTTGGTGATGACACGGTTGAGGGCCTCTGGGTAAGGGTGAAGGGGAAAGCAAATAAAGCAGATGTTGTTGTGGGAGTCTACTATCGACCACCCAGCCAGGATGATGACACTGATGAATTGTTCTATGAGGAACTAAGGGATATCTCTAGATCAACCGCCCTTGTCCTTATGGATGGTTTTAACTTCCCAGACATCAGCTGAGAATATCATAGAGCAGACACAAAAAGGTCCAGGAAATTTCTGAAGCATGTTGAAGATTACTTCTTGGTGCAGGTACTAAGGGAGCCGACTAGAAAAGGTGCCCTTCTAGATTTTTTGTTTGTAAACAAAGAGGGATTCTTTGGGCAAAGTGGTGATTGGTGGCTATCTTGGTCACAGTGACCATAAAGTAGTTGAGTTTCAAATCGTTGGCGATAGGAGAAAAACTGCCAGCAAAACATCGATCCTGGATATGGGGAGAGCAGACTTTGGGCTGCTGAAGAAGCTAGTTAGTAAGGTCCCCTGGGAATCTGCTTTTTAAGATACTGGGGTCCATGAATGCTGGTCACTTTTTAAGAGCCATCTCTAAGGAGTGCAGGAGCAGGCAATTCCAAACTGTTGGAAGTCAAGCAAGTGGGCAGAAGGCTGGCTTGGCTGAGTAAAGATCTTCTTCTAGACCTTAGGTGGAAAAGGAAAGTGTACAGACATTGGAAGCAAGGACACATGGGAGCACTACAGAGATACTGTTCACCACTGTAGGGAGAAAATTTGTGTGGCCAAAGCTCAATTAGAGTTCAAGCTGGCCAGCACTGTGAAGGACAACAAAAAGGGCTTTTTTAAATGTTAATAGCAAAAAGAGGATCACAGATAACATTGCTTGACGAAGGCCTTACAGATCGATCCGGATAGATGAGAGAGCTGGGCAGTCACCAACCATATGAAATTTAACAAGAGCAAGTGCTGGATTCTGCGCCTGGGATGGGGTAACCCTGCTTATATGTACAAATTGGGGGACGAGAGGCTGGAAAGCAGCCCTGTGGAAAGAGATCTGGGGGTCTGGGTTGATGGCAAGTTGAATATGAGACAGCAGTGTGCCCTGGCAGCCAAAAGGGCCAACCATGTCCTGGGGTGCACAGCATTGCTGGCCAGTCGAGGGAGGTGATTGTTTCACTCTACACTGCACTGGTGCAGCCCCACCTCGAATACTGTGTGCAGTTTTGAGCGCCTCAATATAAGAATGACATCAAACTATGAGAGCCCAGAGGAGGGTGACTGAGATGCTGAAAGGTCTCGAGGGCAAGACTTAGGAGGAGCGGCTAAGATCACTTGGTTTGTTCAGCTTGGAGAAGAGAAGGCTGAGGGGTAACCTCATCACAGTCTACAACTTCCTCAAGGGGGGCAGTGGAGGGGGAGGTGCTGATCTCCTCTCTCTGGTGACCAGCGATAGGACACAAGAAAATGGAAAGAAGCTGCATCAGGGGAAGTTCAGGCTGGACATTAGGAAAAGATTCTTCACTGAAGGTGTGGTCGGTCAGGGGACAGGCTCCCCAGGGAAGTGGTAACAGCATGAAGCCTGTCAGAATTCAAGGAGCATCTGAACGATGCTCTTGATCGTATAGTTTAGTTTTAGGTAGTCCTGCGAGGAGCAGGAGTCATTGATCCTTATGGGTCCCTTCCAACTTGAGATATTCTATGATTCTGTGAAACGGAGAGGTCTCTTTCAGGATCGTATCTATC
The DNA here is from genome assembly GCF_000690835.1 of Fulmarus glacialis. Taxonomy (NCBI): domain Eukaryota; kingdom Metazoa; phylum Chordata; class Aves; order Procellariiformes; family Procellariidae; genus Fulmarus; species Fulmarus glacialis. The sequence continues at coordinate 1,511 of NW_009233799.1, read as the reverse complement.
CTAATATTACATGTTTGCCTTTTTCAGATTAGATGATATATGAACTATATGTTTATGTATTTTTACAGATTACAGAAGGTCTTGGGTTTGGATTGTCTGGATGAAGTGTTAGACACAAAACTTGTGAATTCAAAGCATATAGTCCAAAATGCATACAATGTCAATAAGCAAGGCATTGTCACTTTAGAAGACAAATCAAGTGAGTATTTTAGAAGTTTTCATTTAACTTTTTTATATTGTAGTTTACTAGTATGAAAAAGTATTCGTTCTAATCTATACTAACATGTAGCATCTTTATACTTGTATGACCACATCTATATTAGAGTTTTTACAAAGTATGCCATTGTTGTCGTAAAAAATCAGTGTTTATTCCATATTTCCTCTCTTAAACATGTTCCTGCTTTAGCAGGGTTGACAGATGAAGGTGAAAGAGCAGCAACTTTTCATTTATAAAGATAGGGATATTATTCACTTCAAGGTGGCTTTGTCAGCCCAGCCCTTAACTGCCTGAACTGGAGTGTTTACATGGGGAAAATGTATATTAAAAATTGGGAAAGAATCAAAATGTACACTGAGTGATGCTTAAAATTTCTTAGTTTTCAGTTTTAAGTCAATGTGTTTTAGTACCGAGTTTAAAACTACTTTGCACATCAGGGAGAAAGTAAAGCATCTTTGCTGCTGTGATATATCACTTACAATATTATTGCCACCACATTTTCCACAAGATTTGTAGAGAAGTGAAATATGAGATTGGAACCTGGTTTGGTTTGCGAATGAAAACTCCTCCAGAGCCTATACATTTTAAAGACAATTGGAGCACCTCAAGTTATTAACCTTCTCTTTGCAGAAATGACAAAACTGAATGTATGAGTGCTTTTTATTATCTTCAGTGCAAAGTAAACACTTCACTGTAATGCACAAGTGAAGGTGTGGCTGATTTTTGCGGGGCAGGTTAAGGATTTATGATATGATCCATTTTGCTGATTGAGTTGTAAGAGCAGTAGGCCTAACTGGTTGATACTGAGAATTGGAGGTACTAAGGTATAGTTGCAATTCAAGCTAAATCCTATATTAAGGTATAGGCTGCCTTTGCAATCAGTCGATCTACTACATAGGAGGAACTTCTTAAAGAATTTTCAGCTTCACTTTTATCTTACAGTTTAACATTTTTCACAGCTTTTTTTCTCCTTTTAATTTCTGTCTGTTTCTCCCCTATGCAGAGGAACTACCTCACTGGATATTATCAGCAATGAAATGTCTAGCAAACTGTAAGTAAATTCAGGAGGGAAGAAAACCCCAAAACAACCCACCCCCTTAAAAATCAGTTGAACTGAGTGTGCCTTTACTGCTTTATCAAATCCTGTTTATATTCACATTCAGTATTTTTTCTGATCATTGCCTTAAACAAAGTTGGAAAAGATAAACCAGCATATATTCTCCTGCCAGTGTAGCTTGTTTCAATATATTTAAATATATATATTGAAATATGTAAAGGTTTAACTATTCTATTC
>NW_009233798.1:0-16440 GCF_000690835.1 Fulmarus glacialis | reverse complement strand
GGGCCTGATCCCCTGGTTGTCCCGCAAATTGTAAACTACTGTGGCAACAGTGTGAAGTACAGTCCAAGGACCTTTTTTTTTTTTGCAGAAAGACCAAGTGAAGGCATCCAATCAAGGGTAACAAATACTGGGGGTCTGCCTGGAAACACTGAAGGATGCCTATGGTCTCTTCTTACTTAAGAGGTACTTAAGAAGGCACAGGTAGAGTTGTATTCTAGTCTTAGCTCTGCTATGTAACCTTATTAAGTCACTTCACCTCTATGCTTCTCTTTCCGTTGCCACTTTCTGTATGTCTTTTTTATTTTTATTGCTAGTCCTTTGCGTGAAAGACCATCTCTTACCTTGAGTTCATACAGTACCTAGGAGAACTGGGACTTAATGCCACTTACACCTTCCTGTGTTACTGAACCATAATAGCCATGCCCAGAAACTTTCATGTCAACGAATTTCTAAAGCTTGGAGAAAATACAGCTTTTCTGACTCAGAGTGGAATTATCATTAAAAGTCAGAAATGCAAAACAAGTTTTGGGTACTTTTCTGCCCATATTTTCAAATAAACTTAAATTCAGAAAAACGTAGGCATCCTTTATGCTTGCTGATTTTTGTGAAGCTGGAACACAGTGGGTCATATGTTTCTGCCAATTACACTGGTGCAATCCTCTGTCATTTCACTTTTTATGACGTTGTAGGTTGCAAGGTATTTATCCTTGAGCTTGGTACTTAGACATAGGCAAAACTGCAATTCTCTCTCCCTTGGGATTTACTTGCTAAGAAGTAGGTCTGTGTCCATCCACCATGAAACACAGCCTGACCCAGCGTGTTTAAAGCAAATAGATGAGGCAAGTACTTCTGGGCCACATCCTGGAAAGTACTCATTGCTTTCTGTGGACTAATGACTTTCCCTGCTGTGACAGGTTATGTTGTTTTGAAGCAGCTGCTGAGTTTTGGTTGGCCCCAGGTAGGGAACCTGAAAAAAAAAGTCCCTTTAAGAAAAAAATAATTTTCTTAGGCCTTACTTTATCCCACATTAAGATGGGCTGCATGTTACCTACCTCAGAGCAGGGATACGGTAGTTAGGAAAATAGATCTCAGTCTGATGGCTGATGCAGATAGAGGAAGGGAATAGCGGAGTGAAAGTGGGAACCGCATTCCCTTTTACAGATTCCAGCACAGAGAAAAAAGATACCGATAGCTGTAGGGCAGGATACATTTCTAATCAGGATTTAAATCCTAAATGAATGAATGCTAATGAATTATTACTCCTTTCCTATTAATTAACAGAGTGTTTCACAGCATCCTCTAGAGAGCCCAGCCAGAACACTGTTGTGCTATACATGGTTTGTGTAGTTCTCCACTATCTCGATTATCTCGCTATTTTGTAGGGACGAGGGCTTTTTGATACTTAGACATCAAAGTGCTTGGAAACAGCTGAAATTAGTTGTTACCTCACTAGACCAGCTGGTTCTGAGGAGAGTGGTGCCCAGTCTTAACTTACAGTTGTCTTGCTTTTTCTGGTTCATCTGAAAGTTACTTTAATGTTTAACTTACTTGATTTAATGCTCACAAGAAACAGAGAGTTGGAAAAAATCTGGTAGAAGAGGACTGAGGAACTGAGGAAAGGAATGATTCAGGAATGTTAGCAAGTAACAGGAGGCTGCCTCTCCTCTAAAAGCGCCTCACTGCAGCAAGGAGAAATACTAGGAAAAGTATTTTAATTTCTACTTGGTTTTGCATGGCGTTTAACTTACTTGATTTAATGCTCACAAGAAACAGAGAGTTGGAAAAAATCTGGTAGAAGAGGACTGAGGAACTGAGGAAAGGAATGATTCAGGAATGTTAGCAAGTAACAGGAGGCTGCCTCTCCTCTAAAAGCGCCTCACTGCAGCAAGGAGAAATACTAGGAAAAGTATTTTAATTTCTACTTGGTTTTGCATGGCTGTTTTTTTTTTAGGGAAAAAAGGCTGTGGCGTGTGTGCAAGTATCAGCCATGATGTAGCTAAGCAGCAGTAAAGCTGGTGCATGAATTAAAGTAAAGAACATATAAAAGGAAATAAAAGGATCTGCCTAGAGATCAAATGTGGCATTTGTACAGAACCTTATTCAAAATGGATACAAATGCATCAGTTCCTCAGAATTATAGGTGAATCAAAGGAAAATTACATCCAGGAAGATAAAGCAATCGACCAGCAGCCTTACCATGTGAGAGGCAGAGATGCAACTTTGAAGCTTCCCGTATGGCTTGCCAAAGAGCCAGATGTTGCAGGTGAAACAATGTCCTTTCTGGCTTAGCATCTGGTTCCTGTCGTTCTGATCCGTAGAAAAAGGAGATGCGGAAGGATGTGGTAAAAATAATTTTAAAACTTCATTTAAGAAAAGAGCCTTTTCTGTTGCTTTTGTAATAAAATAATATTTGAAATAAGCATTTTTCTTCAGAGGTGGAGGCTATCACAGATAAATGGGATCTCCACTTTTCACTACAGTGTGCCATCCTGGAACCTGTTACTTCACTTGGAGCTTGAACTACTAATTTCTTGGCCAATAAGAGGTTATGTAGCCCCAAAGGGCTACCCCCAAGGAAATTATCCTTCTTCACATTTGAGCAGAAGTATTAACTATTTGTCAGAGCAAGGATTTGGGATTCATAGCCTCTTGGTTCCATCCTTGGCTCTGTCACCCTCACAGGCATTTTGCAGCCTGAGCATACTCTAGGTTATCCTCACCTCTTAAGGATATAATAGTGATTAGATTTCTTATAAATGTGGATAAAATAATAACAATCTATAAAAGGTTTTAAGATGTTTTATGTTAGGTGTGAAAGCAGTTCAAACTCTGGCCTCTCACAATCTTGGTAATTCCTGTCTAGTCTTTAACGGTGTTTCAGTTTTCCTTGAAGAAGATCTATCACCCAGATAGATCAAAACAGAAAGCCGACAACATCGGTTGTCCTTCCTTCCTTCCTCTCTCATCCTCTCTCCTCCTCTCTGTACATAGTCCATCTCCAACAGGAAGAAAGATGCAGTTGCTATTGTACTAGGGTACTGTAAATCCTACTTTGAAGAACTGATTACAATGATTCTGCTTCAATTTACTGCCTTTATGATGAAGTCTTATTGCTATTAATTAAGTAACTTCATTGTGTACTAATTTATATTGATTGGCTAATCTGTGTTTTCCTCTTACTTGAGTACTTTTCACCACCAACACTGAGCTTGCAGCATGTGAGAGTGGTAATACTGATGCAAAAAAAAAAGACCTGTAGATTTAGGATGTAATGTCAGGTTCACCAAGAGGACATTGCTAAGCAGATCACAAGGCAAATGACAGGAAAGATGAGTACAAATGAGTTGATCACTCTGCCAGAATCCAATTTTATGTGGCTGCTGGATCCTTGTGATAGTTTACTGTGAAGGACAGCAGGCACATTTCTTGTCCTTTTCATGATGCAACATACATCAGGCCAACAGCAAAATCTCTGTTTGAGGTCAGTTTTATTATTTTAAATCCAAAAGTGTTTTGAATTACCCCAGAAGTTGTAAAAAATATTATTGCTCCAAACACCCCCAATGACCACTGGAAAGGGGCTCATGAAACTCCATATATGCAGCCCTGTAGGCAGTGTCACATAAAATATGATATGACATGGTAACATAACAGACACTGACAGGTTATCCAAGTGCTTCCAGCAAGAAGGCAAGTATCTTAGTACCACTGGCACATCATTATAGAAATTACCAGTGAGCTATTGTCTACTGTAGGTTTCAGAAGGTGCCTCTGGGGAGAGGAGTGGGGTTTCTGAGAGAAGTCAGTTTGTGAGAGAGGATCCCACTGCAACTGGGCCACCAAACAGATTAGCAATCAGTTAATGCATAACAGTGAGAAAGATGGTGACTGGGAGAATCCACAGCAGTGCTTGCACAAAACCTTGAAAGGATTTCCTCTTATTATTTCCACATCATGATCACCAGATTCAGACTCATGTTCTATGAGAAGTACTGCTGAATGCTTTTTATAATTTCTGAAAGCAATTATTGCAGTTTATATCTGACCTTCTGGCCTGCACAGTTAAAAACAGGTGATGTCCAAGGCTTCTGGCAGAGTCTAGGTGCTTTTATTGTTACCTCAATCAACTTCCTTGCTTTCTTCTGTGTCTCAAAGGCCAGAGCTTTCTGCTTTACTTTTTCCACTAAATAAAAATGTTTGTGACTAGATCCCTCTGTGTTTGTGCCCTATGGTTATAAAAAAATTTTCCTAGGCTTGGCCTCAGGTCATGAGATGATCCTGCCCAAAAACTTCACATCCAAATTTTCCTCCAAATTGAAGTAAGTGTCTCTAATGTGTAATCTTTTTCTCAGGGAGTGAAAACCTAAGTCAGAGGCAATGGAGATAGAGTCAGGCCCTATATTTGGACATATTCCTCCATTTTAAAATCATACAGAACTGTATTTGACACAATATTACTCACGAATTTTAGCAGTCTGAGAAATCATATACACATGCCTTTTATAACAGCATTTGCTCCAATTAAGCCTAAATCAACCATCTCATTATAGATGAGTTCTTGTGTGTTTGTGGGTGTTTTTTTTCCTGAAAGCAGTTGGTTGGTATCATCTTGCCTGATTTTTGAATGTGACATATAAAGATTAAATTAAAACTTGGTACAGAATTCTTTCAGGCTAATATGCCAGCCTGGCTTAGTAAGGCTTATATTTATCAGGAAACTTCTACACGTGCTAATTTAGAGAGGTGGTGGGAAACTGAAGCTACGTAGTAACGTTTTACAGGGCAGTTATGCTTTTCTGTTCAGGAAGTCATTCCAGTTTAGTGTTAAGAGTTGCACATGTTGCTGCCTTCTGGCTCCTCGTGCTTTCCTTTTCCCACCTGCCAGACCCTCACTCACTTTGTGCTTCTCTTACCCCTTTCCATCATCCTGCAGCCCCCTCACGCCTGCCACTGGGTCAGAGCTTCTGCAGGTACCCCATTCCCCAGCTACCCGAGTCTGCAGTTATGCAACTCTCCCTTCTTATTATACCAGGAGCTTATAGCAGTAAATAAAATGGGGCTGGGCACGGGCTTCAGCACTTGTATATGACCATCTATATTGTTCAACTCTCAGCAGGCTTCTTGGCATGGTTTTAGCTGACAGCCACTAGCACTCTCCTGAACACTGCCATAGTTCCCCAGCATTAGCCAGGGACTAGTCCCAGTAGGCAATTTGAACACAGCCACCCTGTTTTGGGGGAAAGCAAATTGACGTATATGGGCACCAGCCATTTTATTCCACCTGGCCTCTGAATGGAGAAACATCTAGGGCCTGTTTTATTTAGTCGTACTGATACAGCGTGTGTGTCCATTCCCCCTCCCTCCCTTCCCAGCCCTGCTATGCTATTTTGAAGGCCTCATGTGTCTCCTCCCTATGCTATTTAGTGCTGTCTTTTCACAAATATCTGTTTTAGGCTGCATTATTAATACTTCTGAGTGCTTAAAAATCGTAAGATGCTGCAGCACAGAGAATTATGTCATTGGCTTAAATATTGGAAGATTAAAAATAATACCTTTTAGGCTCCTTTTATTACCTCTGAGGGATTTTTTGGCAGGAGAGGAGAGGTTTTAGGACATATTCTGGTCATGCTTCCAAGCTTTCCTCTGCATCGTTGATGGAAATTACCTTTTTATTATTAAATGAGGGTAGAGATTCTCAGCAAATCATATGATCCCAGGAGTAGGGGCTTTAAGACTGATACAGTTGGCAACAATAATTCAGAATAGAGGGATATCATTAGTGTTATCTCCAATCTTCCAGTTGTCAGAACTAGATGGAGGGGATCTTGGCCCTAAAGCTAACTTTACCCAGAACTCCCGGGAACGTACCACCGTAAACACAGGTTTAGGCTATGTTTACATGGCACAGTGCAATGCCATGTAGAGAAACCGCATTTTGTCAATTAGAGCTAGTTTGGGTATCTTTGTACGGCACTATATTGGTTCACTGTAGATATACTCATTACCTACTTTCAGCCTCTGCCAGAGTTTTCCTTGTGTGTGATAATGAAGGGGTGCCTTTGTTCCATGTTTGCTGCTGCTGCAGAGGATAATGGACCATGTTCAGGCAAGCTTGCTGCACTGACCTCCAGTGCAACTCCCGACATACTTGAAAAATAAATGGCCAAATCCATTTAATCATCAAAGCATTGATTTGGGAGCTTAAACTTTATGCTCCTGTTTTGAAAATTTAAAACTTTTGTACAGCAGTTAGGAAAAAATATGGTTGCATTTGTGCTCTTATTAGCAGACACTGAAATATTTTTCCCATTTGGTTATCGTCAGAGTGAATCCACATAACTGATTTCAAAGCTTAGAGGCACAGTTTCTCACCCACGTGAATGGTCCAACCATAAAACATGATATTGAAAACAGAAAAGAATTACTGGATGTTGATCTTCTCAAATATACTCTAGAAAACAAAGAAAACTGTTCAGATAGACCTATGAAGCTTGACACCTGATATCTGGAAAACACCACACATAAACACATATATAGAAAAAAATAAAAGGAAATCAGCAGTAAGCAGGGAATAACACCTTTCTCTCTTCAGATATATGGTTCCATCTGAGCTATAGCAGCTTACTGAACCATGAAGGTAGTGAAACGGGGCACATAATTCATGTTTCAGGCCATTAGAATGAATTCAGTCTCCACAACTTTATAGAAACATCATCTCTTTAGCTCCATTTAAGCTATGTGCTCAGCCGGAGTGAATGCAAACAAGATCTCCAGCAAACAGCATTTCCTTAAAAGCAATAAATACTCTCACGTTCTTAATTTTAGTGATGGTTTCTTAAATGATGCTTTCGGGTCTCGGGAGAATGTAAATGGCATGAAATGCAGTAAGGACAACTGCAAAAAGTCCATGCAGCAGGTAATGAGAAACAATGGCTGCTCCTCCCAGAGAGTGGACTAAATCATCAGACCTGCAGAAAAAGTGGACCTTGCACTCTCACCGGTAATTTCCACCTCTCTTCTTCAGAAATAGAGGCATAGATGTATCACAAGTAGCCTGACACGATCATAGTTGCTCAGGCTCTGATCTGGACACCTAAATAAAAGCATAAGCACCTCCTTGTTCTAGCTCATTTTGGTGGATAAGAGGTCACCCCTGTGGATGAGCTTGTTTAGATGCTGTGCTTCTTTTCTTCATCCTGACACCAATATTATTTCTTACTTAGATTACAGTGTTGGTCACTTTTGTATATTTACAGACCATAGCCACAGTCCTTCCTGATGCACTATAAACAATAATTAGGCTTTCATTTTGCCACATTTTTCACAATGGCTGCTGATTCTTGTGACGAGATTTTCCTTAAGGCTATCCTTGGTGAGACATTTGGTGAAGAACAGTAATATCGATATTGTTTTTCTTGTTAAAAATATTTCCATGGCTGTGGAGTATCCAGGTGGCACTTGTGAGTGTGCAGAGCCCTCCTGGTGTTCGTGGGGTCGTGTTAGAGGGGGCGGCCAACACTGGCATAGTGCAGGCTAGTGGCAGGAACAGCAGACTAATACTTTTTAAGGGTCTAATTCTGTTTTCCCAAGGATTTGCTGGTGTAGGCAAAAACAGTTATCCCCCGAGTGTGCAAAAGGCTTGTCTTGTGGGGTGTTCTGAAAATTAAACCTATTTACACACATTGTAGGATCCTGGGAAGGAAGATGCTGGAGAAGTGTAAGATATTAATTACACTGTGCTAGTTGGCTGTGCTCTATAGAAGTGGCATCACCCCTTAAGAGTAGATCATGCAAAGTTACCTTGGATTTACCGAACAGCAGGAGATATTTCCCACACAATTTCATTAAGAACTGCGGGTGTGACTCTGGCGTGTGGGATGATGTAGTGAAAGCCCCCATGGCATGAGAAATAAATGCCTTAGCCTAAAATTGTGACTTCAGATTAAAGTGCCACATGCAGTTATTTGGTTTCAAAAGTTACTCAGAATGAAAACACATTTATTAGAGTAAGTGCAATCTATATCTGATAAATGGGAACACATCTGGTCCATATCCCTGATACAAACCCCTCAGTATTAATTATATTGATGGTTAAAGCTGAGGAGTGAGTTGAACATTATTTATAGTGATCTTTGCTAAGTAAATCATTTTAAAAATGGCTTTCTAAATGTAACGTTTCCCTTTTAAGAAGCCCTACAGAATTAAAGAGGCTTTACAATGGAACATGAAACATATTGCGGAGGGAGAGACAGAAGCTTGCTTGATTAATGTGCACGATTATCAGTGATGCAAATCACTTTCACTTATTAAGTCTTGTTTAATATCCTAATGAAGGCTTCCTGAGCAGATTTGATAATTCCAGAGAAAGTGACTGTGAACTAATGCCCTTTCAACATGTTGAGAATGAGCAGTGCTATAAAGAAAACCTCATTTACTGTAATTCCCACCAAATGTGGTATCCTTTTCTAGACTCCTACCTCACAGCAGGAGACAATTAACCTTTTCGTTGCCAGAAGTGATTCCCAACATGTTCCAGCTGTGAAGGCCAGCAGGTCAGGCATGAATGAAGTTTACCTTCCGCTTTTGGTCTGAAAAACCACAATTATGCAAACATGTCAAGAAAGCCCTGAGCAACTCTGGACTTTCACGTGGGTTCTGTCAGCACGTGCAACTGTGCTTCTTACCTTAGAGAGAAGGGGTCTGCATCTATTCAACAAAGCAGTGTGTCTCTCGCAGGGAATGCTGCATATCGCTCAAATTAATCTAAAGCAGGTCTTTCTGAACGCACCGCAACAAGCCAGAAGATTCCCATGCTGAATATCTGGGTGATTAAACTCTTGTCGCTTCTAAGCCTGTAACAGTCATATTACTGTAGCCATGATGGTCTAAAGATAGATGAGAGTCCAGGTGTGCTGTGGGAGGTAATGCCTTTTTTCCATAGACCTTGCCTCACTTCTAAATTTGGAAGTGGTGGGAAGCGATGGAAAATGGCGCATTTTCCCTTTCCCTCCCTTGACCCTGTCCACACAACGTATGACTTAACGTTACCGGACTGTTCCAGCGCGTTAGGGTGGCCACACCTACGCACAGAGAAACAAGCCGTTAATGCAGTGGGTTGGAAAACCCTTTACATGTGGTGTGAGCTGGGAGTCCATGTGTTCAACTCCAGAGCTATAAGCTTTGCCTTAAACTACGGCCTTTCTCAGACAGAGCTGCAATTCAGTCCTTTGCAGTTTCAGAGATTTACAGATTCCCCCTTTAATTTAAAAGAACAAAAACAAAGATATAAAGAAATAGCTTTGATGAAAAAAAAAGCTATTTCGACTTGTGCTTATCTGGAGATTTTCTAGGAAAAACAAGACTCATAGTTAGATTTGTTTTTAAAACAACTAGTCCCCTGGGAAGGAAGCACCTGAGGGGGAGAAACTGAAAGGCAGCAAACCCTTAAGAATTTTGTGAACATTTTTACTAGATCTGTATTAGGGCAAGGAATATGGATTGGACTGTGCGTTTGTAGACATGTTCAGGAAACATATTTTCTAATCCACATACTCATATAGGACAGGCTTTTAATATAGATTTATAATAAATACAGTTTGGTGGTACACATTTCCCACATGACTGAGAGCTGTCATATAAAATGAGACTGTAGGACTGGATTTGTATCTTTATTTCTGTGTATAATGAATTGAGAACAGCATTTCAGATAACTATAGGTGACACGATGGATCTCAAAGGGATAATCACATTTCAGCTGCTAATGTAGTAACAGCAGTAAAAATAAGGATACTTTAAGGGCTTTCTTTGCTAAAAATAAAAGGCATCCAAGTTGTATCAGTGTCAAATTGAGAGGGGCTTTTACACACCTTCTGAAACTATGTAAAAGCAATTATTGCAGTCCATCAAGGAATCTTTCACAAGGAAAGCATTTCAGTATATAGCTATATCATACGTTTAATTTAAACATAGAAAGTAGTTGTGGCTGAAAAGCCTATGTGTGCTACAAGAGTGAAGAAAATGTACATATGTTGTTGACTTTGGGATATCAGCTGAGGTAGACTGAACTGCTGTTGTCAAAAAACCGTTATAAATATGTTTGTTGCTGTACGTGCCGGTGACATCGAAGTCCTGTGTTCACATGAGAGAACTCTGTGGTTTGGAATTTCTCAAGACTTCAGCCAGAACAGATGTCACTTAAAAAAATATCTAATGTCAGGTCAAAAGAAAGGAGTTGCTCCAAGTCCTCTTGTCATATACATGAAAATAGAACGTTTAAGTAGAACAAAAATATGAGATATTTTAGTCAGTTTTGCTTCAAAGAGTGTGAAACAGCTGCTTTTTCCTTTTTTCTTAGATAAGACAGTGTTTCAAAATAAGAGTTGTCAACATTTTTTTCATGAGAAATGAAAAAAGATGATATCCAAGCCAGTTCTTAGTCCTTGAAAAATGTTACTGTAGGAAAAAAAATAAAAAAGATGATATCCAAGCCAGTTCTTAGCCCTTGAAAAATGTTACTGTAGAAAAAAAAATGTTATTTTCACAGCCTACCTCTTGAAAACTTTCCAGCAGAGCTGTTGCACATGCACTGCAGAAAGAGAATGAGAATAGCCATAGAGATATGCACAACATAGAGACTAAAAAGGTGTAACTGGAGTAACAGAGGGGAAACTAGAGGGGAAATGAAGCTGAGGAGTGGAAGACTAAATACATTTGGGGTCATATCATACGTACCAGTGTTATTCAGTTCCTAGATAATAGGCATAGGGACATGCATTGCTAATTCTCATTAGCACTTGGCCCTGAGGCTGTGACTGTCCCTCTGTGTTATCGACATTTTCTTGTCTTTGTAACCTCTGTGTTACTACAGTATAAATTGGCTTGAGTAAACCCTTAAAGATCCCTGAAGTAAGTAGTACCAGTGCATTTTTGTGTGCTTCTGGATGGGGGTCCAAAGTGGGGTACAGGCTTTATCTATGATAGATATAGTGCATTTTTGTGTGCTTCTGGATGGGGGGTCCAAAGTGGGGTGCAGGCTTTATCTATGATAGATACAGGTGTAGCCAAAACCAAGTTTCCTTCCCTCTGCCTTGGGACAGCCTGTCTGCTGGATCCAGCCTCTTTGGAGCTCCTGGGAGCTGAACTCCCTACAGCTGGTAGTGTGTTATTTTAGTTCAAGTTCTCCATCATGCCTGCTCTCGCAACCGGTTTGGCCACATCTGAGTGGGTTGTAGTGGGTTGTGCGCTGACAACTCTACTGTTTTGGTTAAGCTGTTGATTGACTGTGCAGCAAAATCTGGAGGATACGGCCAGGTCTGCTTTGAGGAGATGCAGTGTAGCTGGTGTGCTTCAGCCAGCTCAGTGTTCAATGCAGTTTTTTTCAAAGTGTGGACAGTCACATATGAAATGTGCTAACTTTTAGTGGTTGTTTTATAAATTAACCATACATCTTGAAGTAAATAGAGGCATTAGGCAACTCCTCCTACCTGCTGAGTTGTATTAACATTCATATGCCAACACCTCATTTTTTGGAGGCAGTCCTGTCTAGCTAGGCTTTCTCCTCTTTTCCTTGTTCTTTACCTTCTTACTAGAGGCAGAAAAGGGCATTTCCCTCTAAGCTGATCTCATTCGAATGGCCTGTATAATAAAAAGGGCTGCCTGGAAGAGTGCTCCTAAAAGACAGGTATCTGTTTCCTAGCCCTAGGTATTTAGCGTGTGTAAGCATCACAGAAAACTACACCTTCAGTGTGTAAAAGCATTTAGTACCCACTGCCAGCAGTCATTAGTAAGCAAGTGAAACACAACGCTGAAAAATACCCTAATTTTATGTTCCACAAAGCTATGAAATAATAAACTCACCCCGATTCCAATGAAGCACTTAATCATTAAAGAATAATTTCCTTTGGAGGTAGCAAATTGTTTGCAAGGGGTAGCAATAAATATAAGCCTCCTGTAGATCACTGTTTCTAGGTTGCTGAGTGACTTAAAAGTATTGATGGTCACCAGTCTACTTCCAAAGTAGGCAAGTGGCCCTGCTGCAGAAATTACTATCATAACTGACATCCATCCCAATTACACAAGAAGAGAGGCCTTGAGCTAAGGGACATGGAGTCCAGATTACCCTTTTAGCTACAGAGGTGTTTGCTCTCTGTCCAGATTAAGGCAGCGTTGGGATGTTGTCGAGAAATCACCAATCGTCCTGTACATATTGGGTGAATAAAGAAAAGAAAAGAGTCTCCATGGATACTAATCCACCATCTTTTATATACTAACCACACTGTTCCTTTATTTCTTTTTTACCTTTATGAATATACTGTATTTCTGCATATTTTCAGGTCAGCAACACTTTGTGTTTTAAAGCTCATTGTGCCCAAACAGATGAACACACTATGTTGTCCAGCAAAGATTGGCTCTTCTTGTTGATCTTGTCCTCTTTTAGTACGAAATCATATAAGCATCTCCCTCCTGGACAACACCAGCTTTTAGTAACTATGAATATTTAGGAAGACTTTGCACCAGTCACTACTATTTGCAAATTAAAATCTCATCTAATTTACACTGAAAAACAGAGTGAAACATTGGTTGCTTCGAAGTAAATGAACCCTTGACCTTAGTGCGCCCAGGATTGTACATAGGCTGTTTATAAATACATATGTTTGTTATTAATAATCCCAGACTATTTGCTACAGAGGCTAAAATAAATCAGTGGTGAGGCACTAGATGATAATGATACGTATACATACAGATAAGCTAATTTCCAGAGATTAAAGAAGAGTAAATTTCCTAGATGAACAGTAAATTTCACCACCCACCTGTGGGGTGTGTAAATATAGATATTGGGTGGGAAGCGGGTTTTATTTTACTACTGACGTGATGCAGTGATGAACTCTGACATGTTGCTGACTGTGGTTACTTGATAAGTGTAAGATGTGAAAAGCCAGCAATAACACTAGATGGTATCAGATCTCTAAAATAATATGTGTTTGAAGGTGTTAGGTATAAATATGGCAGTACAAAAATAAAAACAGACAAAAGTATAGTTCATTCATGGAGGGGAAGAAACATCAGAGGAAACAGATCTTTCTTTTTCTGTAGACTTTTAACAAGGAAATTGAGCAATAAAAACCAACAACTTTAAAATTATGTTTAATATTCTGGTAAGGCCAAGTGATGTGCTGCCAGAATTTTAACAGGAAAAGCTTCCGAGAAGTGCTTACCCTTAGCTGCTGACCCTCCTGCTGCCACCTGAGTGAGACCATTCTCTCCCCACCTTTGCCTCACAGACAGCAATTACTTGTCCTCCTTCCTTACCTCCCACTGCCTTCGCTGCTACTGCCTCTGCTACAGCAGCCCTCTGCAACCAAGCTAGGGTTGTACCTAAACAGAGAATGGTGTTGGGCAGGGCTCACTCACATCTCTTGGTTCTGAAGGCATGTGAAAAAAGATGTAAAAAATAATTAACAAAAAAATTTAAATAAAATAACATCCTTATGTTTTACCTTGAATCATCAGACTACATGCAACCATCTTTTACTGGTCTAAATCAGTAAAACCTTATTTGGGCCAAATCACTCTTGAGTACTTGTGTAACCAGTTCTCTAGAGAGCATGTTTGATGGCCTCATGTCATTCAGGCCAAGATTCCTCCAGGTGCTTATGTGTTCACTTGCCTTTCCCTGTCATCTAGATGTCTCATGAGAGGATTTTCTAGTTCTTTCTGCCTTTGGGTGGACCAGCATGATATACTGTTACTTTTCTGCATTATGTTCTGGAGCTTCCAACTTCTTTCGTTGGAGTAAGTCACCATGTTCAGGATTTATTTGCTCCAAAAAATCCAGATTTCTTGGATTCTCAAAAATGTGTGGAATGACTTAAAGCTTCAGACCCAGAGCAGAAGGAATACATCTGTTCCTCCATCAGGAGACCACATTATGCAGAGAAGTGAAACTGGGTCTAATTTCTGGGCACTGTAAATTTGAGCAGCTTCTTTGAAGTAAATGGACTTAGACCAATTAACACCAGCTAAGGATCTGCTTTGTTGAATTCCTGGTGAGTGTGAGAGGGTTGCCCAATGAGAATCAATGGAGAAGGGACTGCAAAGGAAGGGATCTAAATAAGTGACAGCCGACTCATCTACACTGCTTAAAATTGTTGTAGCTGATAATACAGTAGTTAAGATCAAAGACAGGACAAGCAAGATATATCACAAATGCTTCTGGCTTGGGGAATCCTAGGGAAGAACTGTAGGCTTCCCGTCTCCACTGTCCCCTGCAACTGCCTTTGCCTCGGTTATAGTGCTGGAGGTCCCTCTTATTTCTTGCAAGCAATGCCTGTGCTTTCTCCTGCCCTCTCTTGCCTTGCTGCAGCTAGAAAGGGGCATGAGCATTTCCATCTCTCCTCATTTCCACTGATTTTGCTCTCCCTAATGGCAAAGCCACAGGAGTACAAGGGAGCATGGATGCTGTATGGACTGTGGGGAGGTCAGGCCAAGATGTTTGGCGGTAAACATTGGATTATGGGGATCTCAGATTATTATGTGGGACATCGTAAAAATATCCTGATTAGCAGAAATTGCTTAGTATTTTCTGGAAAAAGAGTTCCTTTAGAATGCTTCTGGTTGAGCACCCAAGAGCAGAAGGAATTTTGTAAAGGCTTGGCCCCCTTGTCTTGCGCTGGTGTGAACAACTGCTTCTGGAGCTCAGCTGGGGCAGGTGGCGCCGGGAGGCAGAGTCGGGAAGCCCTCCGCACAGGAAGCTCAACATAAAAGCAAAGGCTGAACAGGTGAGTAATAAAAAACAAGGCAAGCCCATGTGCCTTGCAAATAGCAGTGCCAAATGGTTAGGGCCATTACCAGAGCTTTCACGTAAAAGTTACCTTCCCTGAATCAGAGACCTGGTTCAGGATGTCTCTGAACGATTACTTGGAGTATGGACACAGAAGGTAATGGAAAAGAGAAAGTTCCCATATCGAATGCCATCTTGTTGCTTTGACCAGTCACCTTTTAAATATTTATGTTTTATTTTTATCTGCGTATTAGTGAGACATTATTTGTGCACAGGCTATTAAAAACAGTTCTAAGGGAAACACACTTCCAGCTGGTTTCCTCCTGTTTTCCATCTGCTGTGTGTATGTGTCTTTGGAGGCATTTAACTGTTTCTTGTCATGGTAATTGGTATTTTTTCAGTAGTGAAGGTGGGAGGGGTGGAGGAGAGAAACCCTAAGGCATCTGTGTTTGTGCTCAGTTGATCTAAAAGAGATTATCCTGGTTATTTCCTAATAAACATTATGTGCTTTAAAAAAGATGGGGTGCGACAGGGGAAGGGTATCAAACATCAAGTAACATTAAGTTTTTAAGAGTTAACTTCCCTAAATTGTATCTTTGTATTCTTCTATTCCCCATTTAATCTTAAATATGTAAATCCTCAATTTATCTGGAATTACTTAGTGAAAGGCTGATGTGTGAGTGTGGCAGATTATAATATTCCATCGCCACCCCTGATCCTCTTTACCTCTTATTCTTTTCATAGCAGATCAAAAAAAGCTGTATGCGTGCCACAAGAATATATTATTTTAAGAGACTTGGACTTAGAAATTGATTTCCTTGATGAGAAAAGGAAAAGTCTCCTTCTGACCTGAAGGGTCACTTCATAATCCTGTCACTCTACATCAAAAAAGCTTTTTTTTTCTTTTAGTAGAAGATGAGAATATTTCTGAAAAGGAATTAATTTTTCAGATACAGTGAAAACGATGACTTAAAGAGACTTAGCAGATGATAGAGGGCTGTCCTATTCAGAATACATCTCCTGTGATTAGAACAAGCTCTGAATATATTTTAGGGTCAGGCAGTTTCAGATGGAGATTGGGATTTGTACTTTGGGATGAAACTGATCTTATATTTTTATCGAAGTACTTAGAGTTTAAGCTGTAGTCTTCCCTTTTTTTGCAAAGGGATTTCACCGGTTTTTATAATGGGGATTGGTACAAGCAGCCAATAATTTCTGTGTATGGATTTTAGTTAATAGGATGTTTGAAATTAAATTACTTTCATCACCAATAATTAGGTTCAGCTACTAATACTTTTTTCATAGTACTTTTCTTAACAGAAAGCACCTGATACCAATGTAGACTTTCATAATCTATTTTATTTATGTAATTACTGAATATGTCTTAAGGAAATTCCTTTAAACGATCTACTTAAAAAACAGCAGTCCCAAATATTGTTATGCATTAATAGCATGCTGCTGACGTATGTATGCACAATATGCACATGGTATACGCATATATAAATGCTGGCTTTATATATGTATCTTTAAAAAAAAGTGATATACAATATATGACATAATTTAAGATACAATATAATGTATAAAGCATAAGATTCAATAATATATAATTTAATATTTTGTAAAGCTATTTTAGTGTATATAATTAGTATATATTATATAAT
>NW_009233797.1:11277-29828 GCF_000690835.1 Fulmarus glacialis | reverse complement strand
CGCCCATGCTGCGTGCATTGGTGTAGATTTTAAGCACAAGATGTGAACAATGATTAAAAGAACATTATTGAGAAGGGATCACACTGTGGTTTCACTAATGTGTCATGTTTTCAACAGTTTAGGTTTCTATGATGATCCTTGGATACTTGCTTCCACTACTCTCGGCAAAAAAAACCCACTGTCAAAGATTTCCTCATACCAAAGTTAATGGTTTCAATTCTTCACCTACTTCTTTACTAAACTAGCATTAACATCTTTGCAAAACAAGCATAAATCTGAGTGTTATGCAGCCAACTCCACATTTTCTCTGACTGTATCCTCTCTTTGTTTATGGTAATATAATGTGTATGACATAGGGAAGTTAAAAATCCTGAGGGAAGTGAGGAAGGCAAGAAGCAGAGTACAGACCCTGGGCTCCACAAGAACAGACTTTGGCTTGCTCAAAACTGGTAGATAGGATTCTGTGAGATGCAGCTGTAAAGGGCAGAGAGCTTAACAGAACTGGCAGATCTTTGAGAAAAACCTCCTCCAAGCACAGGAATGATCCATCCTCATACTTAGGAAAACAAGTAGACCTATGAGGAGACCATGATGAATAAACATGGTTAAGCTCCAGAACAAAATACAGCAAGTTGAAACAAGGACAGGGTATAGTGGAGGAATCAGGAATGCTGACTGAAAAGTCAAAGCTCAGGTACAGTTGAAATTGGCAAGGGATGTCAGGGATAACAAGAGCTTCTATGACTGCACAGACAGTAAAAGAACCAGGAAAGAAAACATTGACCCACTGCTGAAGGAGGTGAGCAATCTAGTGACAGTAAATATAAGATGAGGATGAGGTTCTCAGTGCCTTCATTGCTTTGGTTGAATGCTGACTGAAAAGTCAAAGCTCAGGTACAGTTGAAATTGGCAAGGGATGTCAGGGATAACAAGAGCTTCTATGACTGCACAGACAGTAAAAGAACCAGGAAAGAAAACATTGACCCACTGCTGAAGGAGGTGAGCAATCTAGTGACAGTAAATATAAGATGAGGATGAGGTTCTCAGTGCCTTCATTGCTTTGGTTTTCACCAACAAGGTCTCCCAGGTCTCTGTGTTTAGAGGCAAAGTTGCAGAAGGAGAGAAACTACTAGCAGTGCATGAGAGACGGAGTCAGGGATTTTTTGAGAGAGCTTGACTCATACAAGTTCATGGGACCATGCTGCACGCAAGGGTACTGGGAGAGCAGGGGTGGGAGACAAATACTTTAACCATCTTCACAAAATGTGAGGACAATTCAAAGAACTATGGGCTTGTCAGCCTCATTTTAGAGGGAGAGTCATGGAGCAAATCTTGGAAGCCACTTTTGCATGCATGAAGAAGTTGTTGACTTGAAAAACTAGCATGGGCTAACTCACACCAAATTGTGTCTTATAGTTACTTTCCATGATAGAATTACTAGATCTGTGGAGGAGGGGAAAGTGGTGACTTTCCCTTAGTCACACACAGGGAAAGTATTTTGACTTCAGTGAGGTTTTCAGCATAGTCTTCTCTAACATCTTTGTATCCAGGTTTGGACATTATGATACAGGTGGATGTATTACAAGACGAGTGAAAAACTGTCTGGATTGCTTGACTCAAAGGGTTAATTGCCTAGCAGCAAGTCACAAGTAGTATTCCTTGGAAATCATTCCTGGGACCTGTTAGTCTTGTTTAACATCTTTATCAGTGACCTGGAGGAGACAAGGAAGTGCACTCCCTCGTCAAGTTAGCAGATGACACCATGCTGAAAGACCAGTCTATATGTTTGAGGGCAGGGCTGCTGTGCAGAGACTTAGGCTGAAGGAATGGGCTAAAAGGAATCTTATAAAATTCATCAAAGTCTTGCACCCGGGATGGACCAAATCCCACAAAAGTACAGGGTGGATAAGTTACTCTGTCTGAAGGGCTGGGTAACTATCTCTGAGGAAAGGACCTGGGAGTCCTGGTGAACCGCCATTGATTAGCTAGAGTCCCACGAGAGCCGTAGGAGAAGGGATGTGAACAGGTGCTAAGGCTGTGACTCCTGGCAGTGGGAAACCAGCATTGGTTTTCTCACAGTTCATTTAAAATAAACTTTCTTAATATTACATGACTGTAATGTATATAATTAGCAATACTAGTAGAAAGGAGATAAAAGAAATGCTGTGTTCTAGAAATGGACGTTAAAAAAACCTGAAATAAAACAAAGACCGCCTTTCATCCTTACTTCAATACAAAGTATGCAGTCAAATGTGTATCTGTCTGTTCATCATTCCATGAAATGTTCACATGTCTTTGACTGCTTCATGGTCACTAGAGATGTGCAAAGTATTTTTGTACAGGTATTGTGCAGGTATCCTTATTCTACTTCTTTCCCTGAGTTAAGATCATACTTGCAATAATTACAGATTTTCTGCTCAGTGAGATTTATAGACTGAAGATATTGGTTTGATTCTCTGATTCATCCTGCTTTGCTGGCCTTCTTGTCTTATCCTTACATCATCCTCAATATCTACAACTATTTTTACTGAAAATTTTAACTGCCCAGAATCGCAGGTCAATGATCTCACTTTTAAAGAGTGTTTCCACACATTGCAAAAAAACCCCCAGAAGTCCATAATACAGTCTGCTAGACACCACAGCATGGTCCAAGTCAGCATAGTCTGTACCTGTGTAAAGGTATGGATGCCTTACCTTCACTGCAGTGGCTGCAGCTCACCTAGGCACACTGAGGCTAGCTTGGCTCTTCTCATGGAACAACTGCAGTAGCTCAGAGCTCAGCATGCGCAGCTAAAACAGAGAATCTCAACAAATCCTGCCAGAGCCAAGCTCCTAATGGTACCTTGGTAACAGGGAACAAATTTACAGTTATCTACATGACCTGTAGTTGCTGATAAGATAGTTCTGTAGAAGTATTAACTATCTTACTGTTTAGATGGAGGATTTATTTTTCCCATCACTTATCCATGGTCATTAAAAGAAATTCCATGGCATTAAAAGAAATTCCATGACATTAAAAGAAATATTAGTGGTTTTGCACAATATAAAAATGGTAAATGGAAGCTATGTAGATGAAACCAGTTTTCTAATGGTAAATTTCCTACTGAAAGAAGCTTTTTTCTCCTGACTCTTCTTTTATATTTGTACTTGAAGAAAAAACACACTGCTAGATAAAAAACAATGAGCAATATTACACCATAGCTTTGGCACTGTCAAGCTGGTCAGTACACAAACAGTGATAATGCTACCGGTTGGCTCACACATTTTTGGATTACCGAAAGTCGACCTGAGGTCTACGAAATGTTAGAGCAGATTTAAGAGACTGAAATTGCTATTCTTTTTGCTTGCTTAGAGTCACTGGAATATTGTGTGGTGTGGCAGTGTCCTTGCTAGTCTTACTTGCCATCAGTACGTTCCTGACCTGGAGGCAGAAGAACAGAAGCAGGTAGTATAGAACTAAATAGTTTCCTGCCATTGAGAGATCCCCTTGTGTCAAAGAAATCTACCCTGCAATGCATCTCAGATAAATGAGATTTCTTTTTTTTCTTTGTGCCAAAAGAACAACCTAGTGAAAACAACAAGGAAGAAGCTGCCTGTATTAAGGAACAGAGGAAGCTTTATTTCTCAAGTCTCCAGGTAATTAGGTGTCAAAGCTTCTTGTCAGCCTGGGCTTCTGTGGAGGGCATATTCCTACTATCAGAGAAGGAGAAGAGTTGCAGATTCCATATTCGCATGTCAAATATATTTAAAACCAAACTTGCAGCAAGTAACCTCTGAATTTTACTGCCCTGAGCCTTCAGAATAGAGAGTATAACCTGGAAGGGTGGCTGTTGTCTTTCACTTCTGAAAAAAGGACGTTTATAATTCATTGGCTCCTACAGTTCTTGCAACAGAGACATTTTTACAGCTATGAGAAAAATACAGGTCATTAGCTCAGTACGTGAAGGATAGCAGATACTCTGCTTCCTTGCAAGCATCTTTGCAGCAGAGACTAGTTTTGATACAGATTGTTTCCCCTGAAGGGTTTAAAATAGAGTTTGAGCATACACAGGATAAAAGAGTAGAGGCGAGGAAGGGAAGAGAAGGAAAGGGAAGGGAAATCAATATCATCAATGTCCCCAAAAAGTGAACAGCTGAGTCTGGACAGATTTCCAGGAGAAGTATTATTGCGGATAAAATGTAATGATACTGAAATGATCTCATGATAGTCCAATCTATTGTATTATGAATGACAGTTGCAGGATTACTTTACAAAAGGTGGGGTCACCACATAAAATATTCCGTTAGCCCCCCAAAATGCATGCTCACTGCAGAAACAGAACATTTGCTTTGGTATTTTTCATGGCTACCTGCTCATAACTCTACCTCGTAGTTAAGGAGGAGCTTCTGTTGTATTAAACACTACCAGTTTCTTTACAGTCACATATAATTTCCTACAGGACTTTACTCTGATATAAAAACTGATAGAAAAGTACTGATGTCTTTACTACTGAATAAATAGGGAAAAACTAAGGAGTAAGAATGAAAGATTTCCATTGCCTGGTATGAGAAGATACAGAAAGATTTTTCTTAAAGAGAAAGTTTCTTCTAGGCACAACTTTTACAAATTTCAGTATGTATAAATTTATGCTTGTGAATCTTCTCAGACCATGATTCAGTAATATAATAAATGGTAAATATTAATATAAGTATCTTAGTGAGGTCAGAAAACATGCAGACACGCTGCTGCAGAGTGAGACAAACTTGCATTTCTTCTTCACCTTTGTTCAAAAAATGTTGGTGGGCTAATCTGCTCTGCCAATTTTTTCGCTGGGTCAATATTTGTCTCTCCACACTATTCTAACTTTGCACTGAATCAAGTCTTTTCTGACAAGTGCTGGTGGTGTAAAGTATGCATAAAATCAGGGAGCCAGAATACTCTGAGGGGTGGTCTGCATCATGCATTGTGGCTAATTCTACAGAAATATGATTGTGTGCCTATGTCTGATCTAAATTAGGTTAGTACTGCTGGGTAACATAACACTGTGGAGATTTGGTATTGGTGACTGTCGAAGCACAGCATCCTTGCTGCACATTTGGTACATGACTTCTCAGACTGACGTCTGAATTTGCCTGTGGAAAGCAATTGCAACAGAGATGAATCTGCTTCCCTGTGCCAAGTCCACAGCTGAATTAATTCAGAAGTTTTGTAATGCAAGTTGCGTACAAGGAGTAGACTACACATGAACATTTAGTCGCAAAGCTGTGGAATTTGGTCTAACATGGCACACTAAAAGTGTTCAAAGAAATTTTGATCATACTGAGAAAACCAATACCCTGGGGTTTTAAGTACCCAGAAAAAAGGTTTGAGAGGTTATGCAGTTTGCCTTACACTAATTTGTCATCTTTTTTTCCTAACGCAAGTACTTCAAGGTACAAATATTACCCCATGAACATTTGTTTTTTGACATATTAAGGCTGTGACTGTCTTGCTAAGACATTACAATGAATAGTCATAAGCAGTGCTCTACATCTAGCCTCAGACAGAAAGGGCATGTTAGGCGTGTGGAATGAGTAATAAGAATCCTTTAATCTACAGTGGAAACAAATGTAAATATGACCCACAGTAATACAAGTGCAGCTTTACCTATTCAGGCTAGTGCTAGAGGAAGGGGAAACATACATCCCCTCTGCGCGAAGCTGATGGAGCTCGCACTGCCTGATCAGTTTTGCTTATTTTCTACATCAATATTTACAGGTTCCACGCTTCCAAAGTTTGTGTGGGTGCAATTTGCCCACCAATGTCAATGGGAGTAGCATCTGTGTAAGTGTTGGTGTAAGTTTTGGTGCCATTACTGAACACTCTGCCATAGATAAATTAATTTCTTCAGGTGGTGTGTGAGAGGGAGGGTTAAAGGCTTCTATATAGTACTGCACCAAGCAGGATTTTCAAAACAATTAACACCAAATCTTCACCAAAAGGAAGATTTTCCTTTTAGTACAAAATGAAAAAATAGCAAGGAGATAGTAAGTCACCTGAGTAAAGTGGGAATAATGAAAATCAGAGCTAGTTTTGCTTTATCTCTCATCTTTTTGCCTTTGAAATTTCTTTCCTGTCATCTGAAAAAGTAGACAGACAGAGAGGGAAAGGAAAAAAAAAAAAAAGCAAAGCCCCAAAGCTTTAATAAAGTGTTACATGTGACAGAGCAGACAGACAACTAGTGAAGAGAGGAGACATCTTTGGCAAAGTGACATTGAGAGCTTTCAGAGATGCTTGCTGTGTTCATGCTGGAGAAATCCTTTATGTGTGCAATAATCTACAACCATAGCCTTGAAGGTTTCTTTCTCTCTATCACCTTTCCCTTTCCTGCCACCTTAGTTCTCAACATACCTGAAAACCAGCAAAATGAGCTGGAAAGCTCTCAGCTGTTTTTCATACTATCAAGTGATTAGATAGACAAATAAAGAAAGGTATGTTTGGGGTTTTTTGTTATTCTTGTCCTGTATTTTCCTCCCTTATGTACTTGGTTGGTTGGATTTTGCTTGTTTCAAAGAAAAAGCTGTTTTGCACCTTCAGAGTGCTGTTGCCACCAGTGAGCATCAACAGTAATGGACTTCATGTATAATTCATGCAATCAAAACTTTGCAACTGTGCAAAATTGTGTACCCCGCATCCTGTGCCTCCAAATCGGCTTCCATAAACTGTCAGAAGTTACAGCAGTGTGGCTCACTGAGTGGCCATAAACTGAAGCACTAATGAAGCTGCCTGAACAGCACCATAGAGAGTCATTTAATCAGCCTCTGTTTTTAATTTTGATCAGCTGACAGGTGGCCAAAAGTACTGAAAGACTAAAAGGAAAAAAAGAAAACCTGATCCAGTTATCGCTAAACAGAATAGGAAACACATAAAGAGATTTTAATCAAGGCTTTACTTTTGATGGCCAAAATTAAAGATTACTTTGAAAACACCTAAGCATTTGTAGTATTAAATACTGAAAATACACTATCCAGCTTAATAATTATGGAATTAGATATGAATTACTGAAGTAAATGCCTTCGAGGCATTGTGACCAGGGAGGTGTGTTATCTCAAATTCACATATGCCTTAGAGTTTTTTAATAAGTTTTAAAAATAGCATCAACTTCCCAGCTCCCCAGATTATACTTGTGCTCCTTTTCTTTCTTCCTCTCCCCATTTACACTGGTTTGATCTAATCAATGGCTTCCTGAATTTAGGCAGTACTGACTGTGCTGCCTCAAGAGACAAGAATAGAAAGAGAGATTTGTGAAATCTAAATCCATTCCGTTTTATTAAATGCACCAAATGAAAACTCAGCTGCTGAAGTCAATGAATGCTTATTTTTGCCATTGAGCCCGGTGAGTGTAGGACCATACCCATGAGCTGAGCCCAAACACAGTAAAAAACTGTAGAGAGTGATTTTATTGGTAAGCCCGTCATGGGTGGCTTACCTCCATACAATCTGAGCATCCCTTCAGTTTTTAGAACATTCTCTACAACCTGATGACAAATATATATGCTATCCACACACATCCGTAATCTCTGCTTCTTTCTTTCTAAATTCCTGATACTGATATTACCCAGGAGTGTGAAAAGTTAATTACGTTTCTATAAAAACACACCCGATTTTATCATTTTGAGGTGTGTCAGCATTCAGTGTTGCTGCGTGGCCACTGGATTTGGGACTTAGACAAAGAATGAATTACCTTCTTTGAGTCACTTGTCAAGTTTTCTTCTTCTATCATGTCCTCCCTTATTTGTTCAAACCTATAAAGTCTCTGGCTTTTCAGTCTCACACCTTGCATAGTTCCCTCTGTGCCTGCATCATCCATGTTACTAAAAGCAGCACCTCCAATTCATTTTATTGGGAATTATGGTTGCTCTGAAGCTACTTTGCATGAGAAATTGAATATAAATTAAAAACCTACAAATACTGTGCATTCAGGTTGCATTGTATTCTGGAGTGTGTTACATTAACTATCCTGAAAAAAAAGGAGCTTGGAATCTACTTAGCCAAGAGTGAACAGTGTCCGCAAAAGAGTTTAGTAGTTTAACTTACCCTCTTCAAAAATTCATAGGAACAGTTTCCTTGGTACCCCTGCACATGTTCGCGTACCTTATTGGTGCCTTCAGCATTCACGTTTTAACAAATGGATAGTTGTATTTCCTCTTAGCTTAAGCTTCTGGGTAGAGCCAGTGTAGAGCCCCTGTGGAGTGGAGATAGATAGAAAAGCTAAAGTAGTAACAACATACTGGATGGTAATATGTTTGGGATCAGAAAAGAAATACCACAAACTTAGAAGTACATGAAAAATCATCTTTCTGCCCACAGCTTACTGTTTGATCTTTTCAAAACATGCCTGGATATAACAAAATCCCATTGCAAATCTAAGGCAGAAATGGCAGATGCTATGCTTGCAATTCTGCATCTGAATCTCATATCATGGGTGCCAACTTTTAACTATCCTTTCTCCTTCCTCATTGCCATGAATGAAGTCAGTGAGACTTTGTCCAGTCTTTGATTTCATTTATGCACCAGGTTATTCATTCTTCTGAGGTGTTGCATCTGATTCAAGGGACCTATAAAACATAGAGTCACCTTTATTTTAAGTATGTTTTATCTCACGAATATTCCTAACAACCTTCTATATACAATGAACAAAGACGAGATCAATCCTGGCAATATTAGTGTGCGTAAATGAGCTGAGCAGAAGCACGCTGAACCAAAATACCATTTGGAAAGGTAGAAACAGAAATAACTCAGGAATAACTCTTTATCTTCTGCTAGTAACAAATGATACAGTAAGAAAACATACAATGTAAAAAACAAGCCCCTCAACATTTATAAATATCATTGTTCAACTCTTTCTAAAAAAATCAGTATACTTCCTATACAGACTCTGCTTTGCAACATGGTGGTCCAGAGTCTAGAAAATTGTCAGCATCCCATAAATTGCACTTTCACTTTTTAATAAACTGCTTCATTAATTACAAAAGACAGCAAACAACGGTTTTGTGTGAGCTGGTATGTGTTCATCTTAGTGTATATGTTACATGGAGAAATTTCTATCAGACACTGCCCACTTTTATTCTTTCTCTCAGCTTATTAGGTCCTGACTGTACTGAAATGAAGAAGGTTAAAGAAAATTCTGACAATAAGTACAGACAAAACACGGCAAATGTACAAAAATTCCATTGCAGAAATAGCTTTGAATTTTCACCCATGTTCCTTGACATTTTCGTCTTCAGCTTTGTCCTGTCAATTAAAATTACTGTTAGACAAAGGCTGTGTCTACAGTGATAGAACTAGGAGAATTTCCAGGATCTATCAGCACCAGAACCAGAAGTACACTGACTAAGTACAGACAAAACACGGCAAATGTACAAAAATTCCATTGCAGAAATAGCTTTGAATTTTCACCCATGTTCCTTGACATTTTCGTCTTCAGCTTTGTCCTGTCAATTAAAATTACTGTTAGACAAAGGCTGTGTCTACAGTGATAGAACTAGGAGAATTTCCAGGATCTATCAGCACCAGAACCAGAAGTACACTGACAACCCTGCATCTTGGCTTTTTTTTACCAGAGAGGAGCTGCAAAGTACCCTGGGCTTCTTCCTTGTACAGTTTTGTCTCAGGCTGTCATTTGACTGAGATGTGATCAGAGACAAGATAAAACATCTTGAAGACATCTAGATCAGGAAAGGAAACGCAACATTCTGTTAAGAAATGTCCTATAAGAAAAGTCTCTGTTTCATAATTTGAATCCATAGAATCATTTTATTTGTAGAAATAATAAAAAATGACTACCTGGAAGCTGCCAAACTGAAGAAAACAGTCTAACTGCAAACCATTGAGATCCTGTATCTTCTCTACCAAGGAAACTACAAAACTACTGCCTGCACAGTAAGAGAAAAAAACACCCTGTATATTATGAGCTATCCTGTAGATCTTGTGTTCCCAGTGTGTATGCAGGTCTAAGAGGTGACAGCAATAGCCATATGTACCTTTTGTGTCTTTGGTAAGTTGGCCAGATAGACTGAAGCATCACGGGGACTCCATGATAGACTATAAAGCCATGAAGAACTGCGAATTGTGGAGGCTGGACCAGCCCTTTTTAAGCCTTGTACTGGCTGTGGAGGGCAGCCTGAGCTGGAGGCCGTCTACCTTTGTAAAACTTGCCTTCAGGTTGATGAGATGTTTTGTTACAAAGCCCTGACAGCTCTAAGACAGAACTGTGCTTGCCAAATGGCACTACTGAGCAAGAGAATCTGGTCCAGATTCTTTAGGACTTCTTAGTATTTGTACTCTATGTATCTTTGTCATTTTTCCCACATGAATTTATAAAATTGGTGTCTGAATAAATAATTAAAAAAACTACCTCTTTTTGGTCATTAATTTAACGATACATGGGTAATTTTGGAATTAATCTTAAATTTTTTAGTATTACCAAGACTTCTTTATTTAGGCAAAGTAATATGGAATTACAGTGTTTCAAGCAAAATTTTACTTTCACTCATTATTTCCATCTTGGCAGTGTAAGAGTTGCACACAGTAGGATCTTCTTGGATGGGTCCTCCTGACACCTGAACAATGAGTGTTTCTCTTCATCATGAGCAAGTAACCTCTCTTGCACTTCTGAATAAATAGAAAGAGACTTATGTTTGCAAGGCTAAATATTCTTGCCTTTCTTGGTTCTGTAATACAATTAATTTTTGTTTCACATATTGCACTATTAATGTGCATTTTCTCTGTAACTCCATTCAGACCCCATTTCTGACTTCAGATAAAATGAGCTTATGTGTTTACACATAAATGCCTTTACATTTTGTATTTCCATTTTCAACCCTCTAACTGCTGGACACATCTATGTTAATATTGCAGGGAGAATGTTCTCATTCACTGATTTCTTTAACGATGTAGTAGTCCAGGTAAAAACACTAGATTTTTTTTTTTTTTTTTTTGACTGTGGGAGTGAATTTGAGATTCAAATCCAACTGTAACAGTTATGATACATTAAGGCTAAATTGTAGAACGTTTCAAATTATGCTCATATACCTAGGACTTCCTGCATCACTAATATTTAATTTCTTGCTCTGTAAATTGCCTTTTGGCTACTTAGTATATAAAAAGGCATTAAATGAAACCAAATCCTGACCCAAAAACCTATATGGTACTTGCATATGCATGCAGTCACTGATTTTACAAGACACACATAATGCTTGCATATCTGAAAGCAGACCGGGCTTCTGCGGTGCTTAGAAATAAGAAAATCATTTGCCGTTTCCAAGACTGTGCTTTCTCTCGCCTTTTATGTGTGAACTGGTAAAGTATTTTCTATCACACTATAAGAATTAAGGTTGCAAAAGTCGATAATACATGCCTGAATCCACACCAGAGTAAGTCTCTTTTATGCTGCTTCATGTTTTATGCAAATTAGGTTTTTGCTTGATTTTCTACTGCTAGAATATATTAAGCTTTAATGGACCCAGACAAGAATTGGATTGCAAAAAATTAGAGCTACTGTCATACTCTTTATGGACAAGTGAAGGAAAGATTGGAAAAAAGGTACATGAGGTGAAGGGTGGCAGGATTAGAGGAGGAGAAATTTTGTAAGATGCTTTATAGCAAATGTTCTGAAAATTGTGATTATAGATACACAATGAGATCTCAAATTATGTCCAGTGGGGTGAATATTTTCAGCATGAATACAGCATGAGTTCCTACATAAGTGTTATTATCGCAGCTGAGTCAAATTCTACAAAAATTTTCACTTCCTTCAGGCTAAGCCAGTCATATTCTGTATGTTCACATTTAATGACCATTTACCCAAAAATATAAATTCAGCTAGAGATATCTATTACTAGCAAAACAAAGCACTTAAATATTTAGTTGAAAATGTTACGGAAGAAGATGAAGTATAAAGACCTGTAAAGATGTACATACCTGTAAAAAGTCTCACTGGGGACTTTATTCCTGCCTCATTAAAGTCACTGGGAGCTTTGCAATTATCTCTAGTGCGCATAATAGATGAATTCCTCATCTCATAAAAGGCACTATGTACATTTACTAAATAGTGTGAATGCCTTTGCAGGATTGAGGGTTTTAAGGTCACTTGATGAGTCTGCATTCTATAAATTAGTACATATAATTTCTCCCATTGTCTGCCATTCCTACTAATGGTCTTTCTGAGAAGAAAAAGCTGTTGTTTGTTGTGTTGTGGGTTTTTTTTTTTTCATTAACTGAAAGGATTACTTAATAACGATAAGGTGAGAAAGAACAAGTGCTAAATCTTCATGAAAGTGCATAGGCTCTATTACTGTCCTTCTTCATCAGATGCTTTCAGCATTTGAAAGATTTCTAGAAAGTAACTCTCCAGTAGGTATAAAACAGACCACGTACCTCAGTATATACACCACAAAAGAAACAGAGCAACAAAACTCCAATGGAAGTCTTGGTGAATATTTGAATATTTTACTCATTTGTCTTGAAATAAGTGACCCTTTCCTAATCATGAAACTTACCTATTTCTAATGTGCTATAAAGTCTTGTTGGTTGAAAGATTTTACAAATACAATTAAAACTCCAAAACAAACAAACAAACAAACAAAAATATCAGTTCTTATTTCCTTAAGAAATATAATGAAAAACTGAGGAATTTTGTTCATCTTGTGCATCATGTCATCCTGCGGCAGCTGCAGATGTTAAAAAAATTCTGAAAGATTAATATTAACTGACGTAGACAGGTAGAGATGTCTGGATAGACATTTCTCTGTTGGCTCATTTGATTGCTTTTTAGAATGCTTCCAAAGAGACTTCCCCACCAGTTCTAATTGTACTGGGCAGTAGTGAGTGTCAAAAGATTAAAACTTTAGTTGACTCAGAAATAGCTCAGAGTTGAGCTGTGCAGAATCAACAAACAAAACAACTGGAACCATGGAAGTTAAAATCCTTGCTTGCAAGTCACCTTGACCTCTCATGCTACTACAGACCAAGAGTCTTATAGCATGAGAACTTGGAGAAAAGTCATCCAAGGAAAACCCAGTTTGTGAAATATGGTGTTTGTCACCAGATTCTGTTTTTCCCTAGTGGCTGATGTCAGAGTGATCCCATCACATTTTTGTCTTTTTAAGAAGCATCTTTTGAAATGCAACATCCCTGGAACAACCTGGGGCAGACCTGTCACTGCAGAAGAGCTCATGTTAGCAGATGCAGATTCCTTTGACTTCCTCTGAAACTCTTTCAGCTGTGCATTACAATGGTACCTCAACATTTTTGCTGTGAAAGACTAATTTTGCAATTACATGTTCTGATTTACAATTTAATTTTAATCACTGAAATACCTGACTGTCTAAGGTTTTTTTTAATGTGATTTCTTCAAATGAAAAGGAAAAGCAAGGTCCTGCTACCTGTGCACCATTACATTTTAAAATTACCCTATGCAAAATTATCATTATAGACTACTATTTATCCAGTCTCTCAGTGTCCTCTAATTTCAGTTAGAAATGATGTTATTCTGTGTTTACAGATCCCAACAACTTAGTGTTGTTGTTTTAAATATTTTCAATGTTCCAATAACAAATATTCTACAGAAGGCATGTCATTTTAATACTGTGTTTGGGTGCCTCAGGCTGAAAACAGTAAGTATAGGATAGGATATGAAGGATTTTAATTCCTTCTACATAATCTCCATCTAGTATTCAGACATATCCTGAGGTATCCTTATTCTGTAAATCATTGATTTACATTGCTCTTATAACAAGGGGCAGCTGTGATTAGCAAACTCATTTTTCATCTGTTGGATTACTCAAACGTAGCAGAGCTTTTATGCCCTCAAATACACATATTTTAAAAATTACATTCTGTGAAAAAAATAAAGGTTTAACATAGCTTATGGAGTAAAATATAGGTTATCATCTTAACATTTGCATTTGAAACAAATATTAGATTGATTCTTTCATGAGGTAACATTTTCATGCCAAAAAGGTATCTTGGACTGAATATATTTATTACCTGTGTCGTGCTATAATACAGTAAACATCAATAATTTTGATTACTAATGGGAAATCATACCATGAGCCTCCTCCATCATTTCTGGATGAGCTCACTATGTCTTGAGAAATCAGCAAGCCTATAAATGATATTATAGTGCAGTGGGAACACAGGTAATTTCATAATAACCTGCTTAACTTAGGTAAGAGTACATGATAGATACCAATTAGCAATATATCTGAATTTCTTTCTAAGGAGTAAGAACAAGGTACTTTGCTACTACAATTCAACTGAAGAAAGAAAAAGGCATATTACAAAGACATAAGTATCAGAAGGAGTCAGTGATGTTTATGAATAGCAAACAATGCTCTTTGTATGGCTTTCACATAAAAAAAATTAAGTACAGGTCCTACTATCACTAATATTGATCTTAATATTAAGCATTGCAAAAGTATGTAAAAAAAAATGAAGTTATAGAAAAATCACAGTAATTCACATTCAACTTAATAACAGGTAGTGATTTTTCTTTTAAGAATGAATCCAGAGAAAATGTCTGACCTTGATTATATTATTTTATGAATGTAACACATAGAAAATTCCACTTCCCTTATTACATATTTAAATGCAAATACTATAAATTTTTATATCACACACCTGTTAACATACATACACACATACACACACAAACACATAAAGGTGTTGATATACATTTTCATCACTTTTATACATCTTAGCAAATTTCTCTTGAATGTGGAAAAAAAAGATATATTGTGAATGACATTACCTGTGCATTACATTTTTGTTTGATATTAGAAATAATATAACACTTTGCTCACTGTCAGAATGATATAAAAATAATAGCATGATAACAATGCATAAAAATAACTTTTTACATAATGCCTGACTAGTGACTTTTCAATTTTAATTTTGTGGTGATCACGTTTCAAAACTTTACCATTATTATTTTCACTGAATTATTCTTTGTCTTCTGTTTCTGTGTAGAATAATACAAAGAGTATATTCAGCTCCTACTGAAGTCAGTAAAAAATCTTGACTCATACATTAACTATATAGCTCTAGTAGAGTGTGATTTAAAGGACAAGAGATGAAAGATTATACTGTGTAAAACATCATCACCAAGGTGGTGAAAGGAGAATATAGGAGTTTGAAAGAAGGAT
Source organism: Fulmarus glacialis (assembly GCF_000690835.1). Taxonomy (NCBI): domain Eukaryota; kingdom Metazoa; phylum Chordata; class Aves; order Procellariiformes; family Procellariidae; genus Fulmarus; species Fulmarus glacialis. Next base: position 14,663 of record NW_009233797.1, on the reverse strand, counting down.
CTTTAATTCCTGAAAGGCCAGTTTAGTTATATAAAATACAGTAAGATGCTGGCAAATGCTCCTGAGCCTGCAAAATGAGACAAAGGACCTCTACTAGCATTTTTCCAGTTTTAGAGTTAGCTTGGGTTTTATTTCAGGGGGTAAAACAAAGAAGAAAACAAGGAACAAAAACCAAATGAAAACTTTAGCTGCTCCTGTGTGGGCTCCTCCCCAGGGGCTGCAGGTCCTGCCAGGAGCCTGCTCCTGTGTGGTCTCTCTATGGGCTGCAGCTTCTTTCAGGACATGTCCACCTGCTCTGGCGTGGGGTCTTCCACGGGCTGCAGTGTGGATATCTGCTCCACTGTGGTCCTCCATGGGCTGCAGGGTGACAACCTGCTTCACCATGGTCTTCTTCATGGGCTGCAGGGAAAACTCTGCTCCAGCAACTGGGGCACCTCCTCCCCCTCCTTCTTCACTGACCTTGGTGTCTGCAGGGCTGTTTCTCTCACATTTTTCTCACTCCCCTCTCTCACAGCTGCTGCACAGCATTTTTTACCCCTTCCTAAATACATTATTTCAGAGATGCCATCAGCATCGCTGATGGTCTCATCTTTGGGTCCATTTTAGAGCTGGATGGAACTGGTTGTGGGGACCAGGGGGAAACACTCAACCTCTTCTCACAGAGGCCACCTCTGCAGCCCTCCTGCTGCCAAAACCTTGCCACACCAGTCAGTCATCACAGTGCAACATGTTGTGGCATCTATAGCCTTTTGGGGGATTTAGCTCAAGATCCTAATTTTATCCTGTTTACCACTATCTTCTGCATTTTCAACTAAAAGTGAATTAAAAGGGTGTGAAATTACCGTTACTACCTGTATAGGTAGGCCTAGAGTCATTGGGCAGGTTAGAGATGATCATTACATCCACAGAAGAGAGGTATTTTTCAGTCTTGCAAAGCCTTTCTTTTTTTTCTACATCACGGTAACAGAGAGACACCTCTTTGTTCTGGCAACAGAGTTATAGAACTGTTCCTTGATTAGTGTAGGCAGATTTTTGGTCACAAAATCACCTTACTGTCAGAAGTGTTTAATAAAGCGTACGAAAATAGACCAAGCACATAGCTGCCAAACAGTAGCTCCTAACCCCATGTTTAAGTCTTTCAAGGATATTCTGAACTAGAAATTGCCTCTAAATGTTTGTTTCATAGCCATTGATAGATTTTTTCCCATGAATGTGCATAACCTCTTTCTGGATATAAGTATTCACTGCTACCCTGTGGCAATGAGTTCCGCAGCTCCTTTATGCAGTTTGTTCTTTTTGTTTGTTCTGATAGATTTTATCTAATGGTTTTGAGTTCTTTAGTTAGGAAGTACGGTAAAAAGTCATGCCTCATTTTCCATCTCTACGACATTTACGATGTAAAAAAAATCTATAGAATGTTCCCCAGTTGTCTTTGCTCCAGGCTGAAAAATCCTTCCAGGTTTAATCTTTTCCCACTCAGAAGCCACTGTATATCCTTATCAGCTTTCTGGGATGTTTTATTGTTCTACTACATTCAATTTGGAATGAGAAAACCAAGATTGCATAGAGTGGCTGAGACGTGCGTACACTGTGGATATATGCAATAGCACAATCAACTTTTTTTTTAAAAAAAGTTATGGACTATGGAGTGGACTGCTTACAGTAGAATAGAAAAAAGCTTGCAAAAAGCTTACTGGTCTCTGCTTCTAATGAAAAATCAAGCTAGGAGGCTAGTATTATAATACAATTACCTGTCTCTGCTAGCTGTAGCTTGCAAAGCTGGAGTCTGTGTAGTAGAGCTGGGACCAATATTAAAATGTGTGATCCAGATTTTTCAGTGTCACTATCATGCAAGCCTAGAATGTCTGGTTGCAAAGTTCCACTGATCCAGCAATTATTGTCAAATAATACTGAATGCTTATATGACCAACGCGTATGTCTTTTTGATAGGCAAGCTCCATGGGATACATATTCATCTGGTAGTGGAAATACAACCCAAAACATTCAGTTCCACCTCGTTTTACCTTAGTGTAAACATATTCAGATTTCTTGTCTCTACATGTATTCTTATAAGCCAACAAAGGGTGGTTAGAGCTAATTCAATTTCTGTTTGATCATTATCACATAAGAATTACAATAGGCTTCCATAATTGTCATATTTCAGTTATTTTAAATTTCTGCTGCAATCACAGAACTGCTATGTCCCACTCTCTCCCATTTGTTCCTAAAGAATGGAGCACAGAATTGGTAAGCATCTTATTACCTAAAGAAGTGACAGTATTCAAAAGCATCAAAAACTGTCATCCTGTGTCCTTTACAACTTCACAGTTTAAACTCATTTTCAGGAGGAAGGAAGCCGCTGTTATCTTCAGATTAAAAGAGGATCTCATTGATTGTTTACCTTGAACACAAAGCTTTTCCAAAGCAATTAGCAAAATATAAAAAGTAGTATCAGAAGAAAATTCAATGGCTCTGTTGGAAATATCACACATAAGCTGGCTCATTTCTAAACTTTGCTTCTGAATCTCACAAAGTAAAATGTGAGAAAAATGAAGTCATTAAACTTTTAAGAATTTGACTTCACCTAAAATATATGATTTTTAATTAGCAAATTAATTATTTTTTTAAGTGCAGTATCTACAGGGAGGAGTATCTGGGTAATTAAACAAAAGTATTAGTATGATTTAAATTGTACTTCTTCACTAATTTTTCATGCTAATTAATGTCTTCATGTAGCAAGTCACTTCACCTAGATAATGTGTTGTCTACCATAAATAGCTACTCTCTCCCAACTGTGGTATTTAATGCACATCCTGAAGTTGAAACATGGATTAAAGCAGAGGAAAAAAAAAAACCAAACTCAAATAACTGCAAATTAAAAAAAAAAAAAAAATTAAAGTCCCAAAAATGAGGTTCAGCTCTCACTGAGTTAAGAAACGTACATGCATGCACATACATACGGGTTTCTATAGAACAAGAGAGATTTTGGACTCAACTGAGTTCCTCCACAGAGTTGAGTGTTGTCGTTTGAGACGTTCTCAGGTATTTGTCCTGGTTTTGGCTGGGATAGGGTTAAAATTCTTCCTAGTGCTGTGTTTTGGATTTAGCATGAGGAGAATGTTGATAACACACTGATGTTTTCAGTTGTTGCTAAGTGCCCTCCTAGTCCAAGGACAGCTCCCATGCCTACTGACTGAGCTAGGTACACAAGATGGGAGGGAACATAATCAGGACAGCCAGCCCAGCTGGCCAATGGGGTATTCCATACCATGTGACGTCTTGCTCAGTATATGAATGGTAGGTGTGTTCCAGGAAGTACCGATCACTACTTGGTTATCGATCACCCTTGGTTATCAGGGTGGTGAGCAATTGCATTGTGCATCACT
>NW_009233797.1:0-11100 GCF_000690835.1 Fulmarus glacialis | reverse complement strand
TTTTTCTCACTCTCACCCTTCCGATTCTCTCCCCACCCCGCCCCGGCAGGGGGAGTGAGCAAGCGGCTGCGTGGTATTTGGCTGCCTGCCAGGTTAAACCACAACAGTATTGGAGAGGCGGTAGGAACTATGGGATTTCTACAGCTTTCTGGGGACTCGATGGCATTTCAAACAGCGTTAAACATGTGACAACCTTGACTCACACCCATAGGCAATGCAATGTGTGGAATTTAACTGACCAACTGTGAATCATAGAATCATAGAATATCTCAAGTTGGAAAGGACCCATAAGAAAAGGATCAATACTATTGTTTAAACAAATGTCTAAGCTTTTCTATGCCTTAGATGTCCTAGGAATGTCCTGGTTTCCAGCTCCCTCTCCCAAAGTGTGCAAATTTTGCACAGGTCTTGTGCTATGTCTGCCAGCCCTGAATGGCAGTAATAGATACATTAAGCAACTCAAACAGTATTAAAAACCAATGCTTATGCAACTGAATCTTTAATAGCCCAGGTATCTTTATTGGCATGAGCTGAATCACAGGCTCCATTGACAGCTCTGACTAGATCTCTGTAGACCATACTAGGACCGTACACACATAATGCTCATGTAGACACTTCCATTTAGACACTTAAATTTAAGTGTTAATCCTAAACTGAATTCACGCCCTTCAGTAAGAGCAATGCCATTCTGCATTTCTTGCCCAAACTGAAAAGAAAAATAAATTTTTAACTCTACTGCTTCCCTGCTTTCATTCAACGTGTTTTTAAGCCACTGTTAAGGATCTGAACAGAGATTTCTACAGCTTCTTATTTGGAATGATTTGTATTTTGAAGAAACTGTATTAGTTTCCACACTTCATCATTTTATACATTCTTGAGTTTTAAAAAGTTGAAAAGATAAAGACCTTGGACCAATTTAGGAAACTCTTCACTGGAATTTGCTGTATGAAATCTCCCAGTAAAACGCCCTCTGCAGAAATTCTTCACAAAATCTGATAGGCAGCTTCTCCAAAGTATGTGATCGTTATAAGCACAATGAGCACAAATTGGGAACAAAGACAGTTGCAATTCCTCTTTTCTACTTCTCTCTAGTGAGGCCTTCAACAAGTTGGGATAAATCAAGAATTCATTATCCATATCTGCAAAAAAGCAGGTTTCATTTCTAAGCACTCATGATCCAGTTCCAACTGACAAGTGTGGGCATCTAACTTATCTGTCACAAAAACAATAATGCTTAAGATCAAGGCTCAACTACATAGGACTGCAATGAAGAAAATGATTTTGATATCTAAAATCTGTTCCGTTCAGCTGTTCTGCTCAATTTAGGTGTTATGACTTTTCTCACTTCTGATGGTGTAAGAAGCCAATTTCTGGCAGCCACAGACCACAGAAAGATGTTTCAGTCACGGTAGTCACCATAGCTAAATTAGGCATGCGTAAAAGCTATTCAAATATGGCTTTCAGTCAAATGTAAAAAAGAAATGGAGAAAACTGTCTGGGGTTTCTTATACCAATAAGGTATTCAGTGGTCTTTAAAAAAACCCCACAAACAAATGAACAAAAAAAACCCCACTGTAAAATGACTTGCTGAAATGTATAGATGAAGAAAGACTTTAAAATCCAAAACCTTGACCGTTAGCTTCCAAGAGTGTTGTTGGTTTTTCTACTAGAGGCTGGGAGATTAACAGATCAGTCATGCTGAAGAAGACTTGGTGTTATGGGGGACACCTAGAGGAATATGAGCCACTCCTGTGGCTTACTCCTGGGAGTCTGTTGCTGGTAGGGTGTACTGGGCTACACCAGGATGCTGAGCTGCATAAGGAATACTGTGTCCAGTGTTGGACTTCCCAGACCATGGGATGGATGAAGAGAAACTAAAGAGATTTCAGACAAGGGCTATCAAGTCAGTGTTTAGGGCCTCAGCCACAGCCAACATGGAGAGTTGGAGAATACTAGGTTTAATTTGACGAAGAGGAAGATAAATGCTAGCTACCTTCAGCACCTGAAGGGGACATATAAAAAAGACAACACCAAACTGTTCTCAGCAGTGCTAGAAGCTGTCAAGAGGAGGCACAGGCTACAAACTGTAGTTAGGGAGGTTTAGGTTCATCATTGGGAAAAGCTTTTTTCCTGGGAGGATACTGTAGCACTGGAACCGGTTGTGTCTCTTGGAGGTTTGCTGGCCTGGGCTAGAAAAAGAAAAGGCTGAACCAGACCTGTGTTGGTGATAGTCCTGCTTTGAGAGGGAGGCCGCACTAGACAATCTCAGGAGGTTCCTTCCAAACAACATTTCTGTCCTTGTATGAAAATATCAGATTTTTTTTTTCCTATTCCATTTCCAGCTATTAAAATGTTATGCTTCGATGTTTTAGTATTTGTTTTCAAAAATTTTATTTGAATAAACTAAAAATATTGAATAATGATTATTTTATTGATCTATTTTCCACAAATGTGGAATCTACTTTTCACAGAACAAAAAAACCCCATAAGAATATTATTTACATTTGCAAACCCAAAATACGTCAGCATTCCTGAATGAAAATATTTTATCTCAACTAACGGGTGTTTTTGCTTTTGCTTGCCATGAAAGTGAGTCTAGAATACTTATACAGGCAATGAAATCTGCCTTTTAAAAAAGGATTGGAATGAATGACATGAGTTCCAACTCCAAATACAACTATTCTGGAAGGGAAGACTATTCTTCAACTGGCACAAAACTGAATGTTTGATTCAGTCTGGCAACTGGAAGGATTTTGATTCACAACAAACCAATGCAAGTGCAAATACTTCATTTTTAAGACATAGAAAACAAAAAAATTCATCTGGAAACTCAGTTATACAGATACTGCATCTTTCATTAAAAAAAAAAAAAGACAACAAATTCCCGACTCTCTCTGAGGACTACATTTAAATTGTACAATGACAAATCATCCCCCAATTTCAGAATGATCTATTTTTAGTGTTAAAAAATTTACTGAGCTAACAAAGAAAGCTTTAAAGAAACTAAAGTTAAAATATGTGCCATGTCTCTTTATTAAAATGGACATCTGAGAATGAATCATAGAATCATAGAACAGTCCAGGTTGGAAGGGACTTTGAAAGATCATCTTGCCCCACCTTTCATGGGAAAGGGAGCCTAAATGAGACTATCTAGCACCCTGTCCAGTCACATCTCTAGTGAAGAAGACTCTAGCACACCCCTGGAGAGGTTGTTCCAGTGATTGTTTGTTCTTACTGTAAAAAATTTCTTTCTAATATCGAGAGGAAACCTCTCCCAATGCAAGTTGAACCCATTGCCCCTTGTCTTTTCCACGTGGCTCCTTGCGAAAAGAGAGCCTCTGTCCTTTTTGTAACAACCTTTTAAGTAAAAAGTTAAAGAAAAGGGTGGAATATTGGAAATAAGGAAAATATAAACAATCATATTGGAAAATATAACAGTACTGTCACAATTGTACATGCTCTTTTACATTTCTGTCTCACATCTCTGCCATTTGGAGAGTCTCTTCTGAGCACAAAGCAAATTTCTCAGAAATCAGTTATTAACTCATCAATAAAGCACCTCACAGACTGCACCTAGCAGGTGAAATGTGTCAGAAATTACATACTAATATGATGAGTACAGTTTCTGAAATAAACATGACCCAAACATTCATAGATTCTGATCTGTGACAAACCGATCTAGTTTTGAAAATAATTAAAAAAAAAAAGAAGTTTTCTGGTATTGTGCATGAGAAAGACATGTCAATAGAAAGGAGCCAAATATCTCCTTGGATGGAACCTTATGCAAAGCAGTCTTGATTCCCAAGAAAGCAGAAAGATGTGTGTTTTAAAATATTGGCCATGTACTTTTATATACTGCCCAATCATAGGGTTCTTTTGTTATATATGGAGGGCAGATTCTGAGTATTGTAATAGATCCCAAAGTCTGCTTTGGCTTTGCTTATATCTTTTCAAATTTCCTAATCTTTCCACAAGAAGAAGAGGAGTGTGCTCCTTTGTTAAAGCCAGTATGGATCCACTTTTTATTAAAAAGAAGTGTTCCTTTACTGGCCAAGACCGATAAAATTGCATGTGAATAGGGAGGTCTCCCTTCCTCACTTATTTTAGGTCACAGGATAAGACAGGGCAGGTGCCATCCACTGGATGCTCTCCATGCCACAGCACCTTTCTGATTCTTCGCCTTGTAGATCATGTAGTCAGTGAGAAACTGCACTGAGAACACGTGAGGCACCAATATCAGAGACAGCCTGTTCACTTCTTAATAAATCCACAGTTGATGGAATAAAAATAGGCTTGATATTTTTATGTTTGATGATCTGCCTCATATGCTACACCAGCATTTACATCATCTTTGCCGCAATGGTGTCTGAGAACCTTTTATTTTCTGTTTTGAAGGATTTGGCAAGAGAATAGCAAATAGTTGAATTACCTAAGCTTATTAAGGTACCTGTGAAGGTAACTGTGCCTTGTAACTGAGGCATGTGAAATTCCCAACTGTTGCAATAGCAGGCTAAGAAACGTATGAGCTCAAAATACTGTCACGATAAATTGTCATGTGTATTTAGTACATGGCAACAGTTAGAAATTTCACACATATAAATTCTATCTCATAAAATAGAAAAGAAAATCTATTTCATAAAGATTTGACCCTTCTGAGCAAGCAATTGTTATTTCTTCTGTCCAACAGTAGCTATGTTTCTTTACAGAGATGAACAACCAAATACTCATGATGACTTGTTCTGCATTTTCTGTGGATGAGGGAGGGAGCTGATACATAGTAACTCATTAAGCCATGTTAAATTGATTGCTTCTAATCATCTGCTCACATTTTAATAATGTGCAGTTGTTAACCAACAGAATTTTATGTGTAGCTTATGTGTATCAGAGAAAGATATTGGTATACTGAAGTAGGTCTAGCGGAAGGCCAAAAAAATGGTTAGGGGGCTGAAGCGCTAGACATGTAATAGCAGGCTGAGAGTCAGGATTGTTCAGCCTGAAAAAGTGTGTGCTAAGGAAAGGTCTTATTGCTCCTCAGCTACCTCATATACCTACGATATAAATAAGTTGGAGCCAGATGCTCAGAAGTGCAGAGCAATTAACAAGAAGAAAAAGTCCTAAGTTGCAACAAGGGAAATACCAATGTAAGGAAAAAAATCCCAACACTCATCACATATGGGTAGTCAAACACCAGAATAGGTACCAAGAAAGACTCTAGAATCTCCACTCTTGGATGTATTCAAAACTCAACTGGGCGAGGGTCTGAAAAACCTCATCTAAGTTGGCTCTGTTTTGAGCAGCATCTTGTACCAGAGACCTTCAGAAGTCCCTTCCAACATGCATTATTCTATGTTCCAATGATTCTGTATATATATAATTACTAATTTCTGAACAACTGTCCTTCCTTTTCATGTTTCCTTCTCTTACCTTTTCTATATTTTTAGCTTAGATTTTAATTTAGGGAGAGGTATCTGAACTTCACTATGTTTACTATGTTTGTAACAGCTAACTAAAAAAAACGGTGTTTCACAAAACAGTTCACTGTCTTAATATCCACCTTATCAATGAGATTAGGTCCCAATTAGAGTTGACTGGCAGGTTGTGGTCTGTTTGGATCTATAGAAGTCAAGATAAAAAAATTAAGGTTGGGTGCAGTGATGTTATTGCTGACTTCCAAAAATCAAAGCTTCTCCACTGTGCTAAGCTGACATATGTTTCCACATCTTGGATGAATATTTGTAACTGGATGATCATATTGCAGCTGGTCTGTTGATTCTCGTCAAGGTATTATTCCTTGTTTGCCTCTGCTTGCTTTTTCTTTTTCAACCATAAATGTAAGGCTCAGTTTTTATTAGCCATTTTCTGGCCACGAGTGCGAAAGGCCATAACGTAAGTTGTTTAACGACACCATTTCTCTTCCATTTCTATCATTTAAGATCTCTAAGACTTGCCACAGTGCCACAACTAGAAATAACTAATTTTCAATTTCTCAAGAAACCAGGCAGTGAAGAAAAGAAGAAAAAACCCCCAGGTACTCCTGTAATTTTTTTGTATTTTGGTAAATTATTACATTACATAACTAAGAGACTACTAATGCATATGACGTAGATTCAAAGTGCAGGGACTCAGCTAAAGGATTTGCAATTAAAAGTATAGCAACAACTTTTGTTATCATTTAATGTTGTCCTGAAATTTACCAGTCTAAATATTCTAGCAGTGTTGTACAATTAAGTGTATCGCTTTTTCTTTTCTTTTGCAACAGCAGCAGAACTTTAATTCACAGTCATTAGGAAAATACAAGTCAATGTCTTGTTTACACAAAGATTATTGTTCAAATCAGTTTCCGAAAAGTAATTATGTGATTAACACTTGGAAGAAATCCTCATCATTCTGCAAACTGCAGCGATGTGATCCTTTCAGTAAAATCAGGTTTAATAATCCACTGCCACTTGCACACCACCTCCCTCTTCTTCCCATGTCTGTAGTATAACGAGCAGGGGTACCGCGTGGTGACCTGGCTCCGTGTTTAATGGAATAGCGGGCTGTTGCTGCTGCAAAGCCCCAGGAGGGAATTCAGCTGGGGATAAGTTGTATCTTTGCATGTAACAGATCCGTGCTGTTCAATCTCACCAGTTCTTCAATTAAAGACTGATTTTGTTAGGATTTTGCCAGTGGCAATGAAGCAGCTGGCAAACGTCTGTTACCCCTGGGTGCTTCCAAATATTGTATCTTCCAGCCCATGGGATATAGCAAATTGTGTGATTTGATATCATGTCTCAAAATACAGGCTCTGGAAGATGCTAGTGCTGAGACTTTATCAAAATGTCAGACAATTAGGTTTTTCTGTTATGTGTGCAGAATAAGTCCCTTAAGTAGCAAAAGATGTACTGATGAAAAATAGGGCCAGCACCCGTGTGGTTGTGGCTAACAAATTACTTACCCTTCCTCTCTGTGTTATTGTGGTAACTCAATCAAATAAAATTCATCAAGCTGGTCAAAATTGAAACACACATGAAGAAGAACATATGTATTGTGCTGTGATTTTCTGCACACGTTACCAAGCCCTTTACTGTCATTAATCATTTTAATCTGGTTCTTGAGTAACTGGCCATTGACTCTGTCTCTTTGAATTTACAGATTTAATCTCCTAAGGAAAATGACTCCTTCAGGAACTTTAAACCTGAAAAACAATACCTATATTCTCTGCTACAGTGATCTCAGAAACATTTGTGTAAAAGTCTGATTTCCTCTGTGTACCACCTCTATACCATTAGAAGGAATCTTACGAGAGTTTGAAGCTTACTTAGTTGTTACTAAATCCCTTATAAGATCTTTATTGCTGGATCTGCCTGTTATACTACTTCATATATCCAGAATCTGACTCTGTTGGATAACTACTCAGGCTGTTGTGGAAATAGATGTTTGCCCTTTTTTATCCCCCCCAATTCCGCAATGACTGCACGTGGTTTTCTCTTGCCAATTCAGATGCAAACAAGAGACAAATCTGTGCGCATAATGCCAGGGTCATTGTTCTGCAAAGGCAAACTCTTACCTTTGTTATTTGATGGGAGTCACACTAGGAGTCTTAGCCTCTACAGTCAAGTACCTGACCTCTGAATATGTCATGTAAAACCTCATTCTTCAGAGCAAGTGTGTAATACTCCAACATAAAAATAATATGCCTTTTATCACAGACCCTTTATCTTATCTCCTGACACATGTGAATGGAATGACTTTTATAATAAATATGCTTCTTAATATTATATCATTATTTGTATCAGCGTCAAAAAAATGTCAGTTCTGCTACTCTGATTGCCTCAATCTTGACCAATGCCTTTCACTGGCATAGGCCACACAATATCCTGAGCATTGTGTCTTTTTGACAGTAAGTAACATGCTACTATTGAATTCTGAGGGTCCTTTTAACTCTATAATCCAGTGTGCTGTAAACATGAGAGCTTTACTTTCCAAAGTAAAGGGATTGAGTTGTACTAATGCAACTTAACCAGAGAGCAAAATGCAGGCCATGCATTTTCTGAGGGAGGCTCTGGATCTTGGCACTGGTGGTTGGCAGAAGTGGAGAGAAGAGCTCGGGGTTTTCAAAAAGGAAGTATGGGAGAGACAGGTAAAGAACTGGGAAAAGTCACAAGTTAGGTTGTGACATAAGGTAACAAAACAACTGAATGCCAGGCTGTGTTTTTAGCTACCCCACTGTGTATTTATGTAAAGCTCGTTACAGTGAGGCACATCCTGCCTGAAGAGACATTTGCAACTTATTACAGCAACCTATGGCAGGTTGTTGAACATTGCAGTTCGGCTGGGAAGTGGAAAAAGATCTGATGACTCTTCCCCCCCCCATACTGAATATCATAAATAGGAAGTGTGACCAGCTGCTGAATAGCGTACTGTAACCATAGCAAAGATTTCACCTTTGAAATGAGAGTCCACATTTGATTTCATGAACCTGGTATAGCTGACAAAGATTAAACTGTAAAAGAGAAAGACTGTGATCAGAAAAATTGGATGGAGAACAATTTTCCAGAGACTTCTGTTTCAGTTATATGATTCCATACGTTCCCATTAAGAACTACTGCAAATATTAATGGGGGCTAAACACAACAAACAAAACGCAAAAAATGTGATCTTTTTGTACTGGACTGGTTACTTACAGTTTGTTTACACCAGAACCATTTAGATAGTGATATTTGGTACTCATATATCTATGCCTTATAAGGAAATCACAGAAAACTCAGTTAATGAATCTCTACGTGGAAAAGCTGGATTGTTTCCCATTTGAAGGCAATCAGATAAAATAGTTAGCTTATTAAAGTAAAAATCTGTGACTGGTGGCAGTAGGGAGAATAAAGGTGTTTCAATTCACAAGTTTGTGGCTAGTCCAGTTCCAAAGCACATAAAATTTTTTTAAGCAACCTAATTTTTGACAAGTATAGTGATTCTGCACTAGTGCAGGTCTCTGTGACATCCACAAGCAGCAAAAAAGAATCTGAAAATACTACAAAGTCTTCTCTTGTACAACAGAAGCCAAAGGGGGTTTTATCATAGAATCATATAAGAACAGGAGTAGACACATTTATAAAAAGTTCCTGTAACTTGTATGGAAGTGCTATGGGAGAGGCTTATTTGAACGAACAATCCATCCTGCATTTTCTAATGTGACAACGAGAAATAGAAGAAGTAATGAAAGATGCAGGTGGAATTTCCTTAGCTGGAAGAACTCCACAGACTCATTGCAATATACAGGTATAAAACTGGAAATTATTTAATTAACTTATCTGGCAGAACACTTTGGTCCATATTTGATTCATATAACCCCATTTATACCTGATGATTCTTTTCTCTCCATAAAAGGGTAAAATAAATGTAGAGAATGTTATAACCAAAGCACCTTCATTAATTTTTTGGAGCTGCTCCTAATTTGTATCACAGATAGCTGGATATAACATGCTAAAGGTTTCTTCTAATGATTGCCAGCCATCAGACACTTTTGATCCCCAAATCAAAAAGGTCGGCCACCATTACTTTATTATTACAAATTACCTATGCATTGAGAATACACCTTGTTTCCCTCCAGCTTCAGCTCTCCTTTGCCATGGGAAGCACACAGACATACAGTCAGAAACTGCTGATCTGACAGAGCTTGCCGATAGGTGACCCAGCTTGCTCATTGTTGCACTGGAGATCGTGTGCTAAACGAAGACTAGATCCCAAGTTCAGTGTCCTGTCTCTTGGGTATTCCTACTTCCTTTTCAGTGTGTTAAAAAATATGAGTAGCAGCAGATATGACTATGGCATTCATTTCCTCAAGCTCTTCTATCAAGTGTAATCATCCATGGTAATCATAAATGAAGGCCAGACAACAATCTCCTGCAAGATGCCAGATCCTGAACAGCTTAATCCTATTGGAAGGGTGAGTTAGAAAGTAGGCAAGACGGTGATGATAAGAAGAATCTCTGCTGATGGAAAAGAGATTATGAGTGAAAAGTTTGGAATTTCTACTTCACTACAAATTGCAATAAGCATGATGTATGTGAGTATAATCTGAATTAATAGGCGTATTCTTAGGGGTCCTTGTCGATGTGTGATAAGTTTAAAGTGCTTGAGGGCCATCATAAAGTGCCAATGGAGGAAATACAACAAGAAGAATTATGTGAGTTTAATTAAGAATAGAATTTGATAAAGATCTCCAGAATGCAAAAATACTCTTATCAACAACGTTCCTTCCTCTGCAACCCCTGGCAAATTTCTAGTTTTCACTTCCAACCTTAAAAACATCCAGCATTGGTCAAAGGTAGGAGCTGCATACTAAAATGTACCTCTTTGAGATTTTCACATCTTAGAGTGATTTTCCTATAGTCTTTATCACACCATGGAATTAAGCCATTCCAAACACGTTAAAAGAGAGAACATTCCACCCAGCTAGGCTGGAAAGAAGCTAGAGTCTGCCAGGGAAATAATAAAAAAAGATATTGGCTACATAGGTTTTGTGCTATTTCATTTGCAAATAAGGATATTTTTATCATGTCTCAAACATGGTCTTGCAGCTCTGCACAAATGATGAAAATAACACCTCTTTCCCCCCTATTGTCCTCAAAAGTTCCTTTATATGTAGCAAGCAGTTTGTTATTCTGAATTCATGTCTAGTATCAGATTTGACACTCTAAAAAATACAGCTCATATATACAATAACAAGTAAATGTGTTTTCTGTTTAAAAGACAAGCTACACGAAACAGAAACACTAGCAAAATCAATGTTGGAAGAGATCTGAGAACAAAATTCGTATTTAGTCAAAGTATGATTACTGGGAAGGATTACCCAGCTCTGGGAAAACAACAGGAAAAGAACATATGCTTCTTGTTGTAGCTCCCTCTTAAAGGACAGAGAGCCAAATATTTCAGTTTAGAAACTGCAGTAAGCGTTACTAACACTTGGGCACATCTTTAACTTAATGATACATATTGTCTTGTAATACATGGGAACTGTAGTCTTTTGCTATATTTATGAAGCTAATGGAAGGATGCCTTCTTCAGAAAGGAAGCTTCTTTCTTGCTTTCTGCCCTTTCCTCCCACTGTATGCCACACTC
>NW_009233796.1:13148-14081 GCF_000690835.1 Fulmarus glacialis | reverse complement strand
TTAGCGATGAAGTGAAGACACATCATAGATCTGAGATCTTGCTTGTGGTCCTGCGGGTATTCTTCCTGACCCCTTCCCAGCCCCTGCACACACATGGACGGCCTTTCCCAGGGGGCTTTCCTAAATTTAGCTTAAGGTTGTGATGATGAGAGGTGGGTCTCTGTCTCCTGTCTCCTCCTCTTCCGGGAAAGATGTGGAAGTGCAAGAGAGGACCTGGTGGTGACTGTGACATCAGGAGACCATCCCCTGCCATCACAGACCTTAATGGGTTGGCTTTCTCACAGGCTGTGAAAGGAAGAAGGGCTGCTGGTAGCCTGTCTGGGTGGTGCAGCATCCTAAGGAAAAGGGAAACCTTGAGGGGCCCGTTCAGAGAGAGCCTGGAGAAAGAGAAGGAAGGAGAGAAGGAGAGAAAAGCCTGTTGCTGGTGCATGGTCTGTTCCCTGCAGCAATTCCACTGAGGTTGGCGGAAGCAGTGCAAACAAAGGAGAAGCTCAGGGAGGTTGGCAGCATGGATCATGAAGGAAAGGGGCAGTGGAAGGGGGATATGGAGCTGAGCCAGGGACCTCTTGATCTGCAGTCAAAATCTCTGCCCTGAGCAGTAGCCCCGGTAGCAGGCAGGCTGCAGCCACACTCCCCACGCTCCTATCTGCACCCACATCCCAGCCCTCTCCATCCTACTTTTGCTTTTGTCTCCTCTGCCTGGTTGCTGCATGCTCTGGCCTGCGGATGGGAGAGGGAACCAGCAGACAGAGCACGAACATTCAGGCTTCAGCACTGCCTCCTCGTCCCTCACCCTCACCAACAGGCCCTACCAGCTCAGCCTGCTCAGAGCCTTCCTGGGACGCCTTGCAGCATTGAAGACAGGGCACCACCCAGTCCAGCTGGGCTGGCCCTGCCCTGGGGTGACTGGGAGCCACCTCCACCCCCAGCAGC
>NW_009233796.1:10878-13123 GCF_000690835.1 Fulmarus glacialis | reverse complement strand
GGTGTCAGGGGCAGCCCTCGGCTGTCAGGGAGCAGCAAGGGCAGGGCTGTGCCAGGAAGGAGGACGAGCCGGGAGCTGTGGGGGAGCGCAGCACAGCACGGGCAGGGCAAGGCCCTTGCAGCTGGCGTGAAAGGCGAGGTGCTAGCTGCTATGCAACTTGCTTAGAGGAACGAACACTGCCTAGGACTAAGAGCTTTTACCTCAGGATGACCTGAAGACCTACCTTAAACCAGCTCTCACTGGCTGAGAACACCCCATACTGATGATAAAACAATAGGAGATTTGTCCTTCAGAAAACCCACAGGCATGTAACCACAGCCAGAACAGCAACTGACTAGAATCCAGTATAAAGCCTCTCCACCTGCAGGGGACATTGATTTAGAACAGTGAAGGTTAACATCCCACTGACCATATGTCCACCACATGCACGGGACAAGCACATACTGATTTCGCGAGCAATAGAAACAGATTAGCCCACTGTGCTGGTTTTGGCTGGGATAGAGTTAATTTTGTTCATAGTAGCTAGTATGGGGCTATGTTTTGGATTTGTGCTGGAAACAGTGTTGATAATATAGAGATGTTTTCGTAATGGCTGAGAAGTGCTTCCACAGAGTCAAGGCCTTCTCGGCTTCTCATGCTCTATCGACTGAGAAGCCTGGAGATACACAAGAAGCTGGGAGGGGGCACAGCCAGGTCAGCTGACCCAAACTGGCCAACGGGATATTCCATGCCGAATGACGTCATGCTCAGTATATAAACTAGGGGAAAGCTGGCCAGGGGGCCGCTGCTCGGGGACTGGCTGGGCATCAGTCGGTTGGCGGTGAGCCATTGTTTTTTCTTTTTGTTTGCATCACTTGTATTTCCTGGGTTTTATTTCTCTCTCTTTTTGTTATCTTCCTTTTCATTGCTACTTCTTCTTCTTCCTCTTCCTCTTCTTCTTCTTCTTCTTCTTCTTCTTGTTATTATATTTTATTTCAATTATTAAACTGTAGTTTTTCGCATTTTTCCTCTCCTGATTCTCTTCCCCATCCCACTGGGGGAGGAATGAGCGAGCGGCTGTGTGGTGTTTAGCTGCCTGCCGGGTTAAACCACAAGACCCACCGCTTAACATGTAATTTGATGTTTACAATACAGCAACTGTATTGTAAATGTATATAAACCCTGCTTTTCTCTATATCGGGGTCCTCCATGCATTAGGCCGGGGTACCATAATAATACAGATTACTACAAACATCGCTAGTAAAGCGAACTTGTCAATAATATAACGGCATATATACTTATTATAGATCACTTTTATGCACTTATATGGTACCAAGAGCATTAAACCAATCCCAGAGCAGGGCAAACTATCCCAGAAGGCAGGACAAACCGATCTCAGAAGGGGATCCGACCATCTCAGAAGGGGGAGGACAAACCACGCTGACCTCAGAAGTGGGTCCAGAGAGGGACTAAATAAAATAACAGTCTCACTTCAAAAGTGATCCCCATCACGGAGTTTGGGGTGAGCCAGGTGTCACTGGTGAGGGTCCAAAATCTTGTGGAAAGTTCATGCAGAGAGCTCAACCTGTTTAGGAAAAGGAAAAGGATGTGCAGTGCACAGGCAGGAAAAAGGAAAGAGGCATGAGCAAAAGCGCTGGTGCTGGCAGTGCCAGGGATCACCAGGCAGGGCTGTGGGAGGTCCCGGCTGGGCTGCTGGGGGGAGCAGAGTGGCGCAGCGGAAGCGTGCTGGGCCCATAACCCAGAGGTCGATGGATCGAAACCATCCTCTGCTAGTTGATTTTTTTCTCTGACTCTTCACAGCTGCTGCCTCTCCCTTGCATCTTTCAGCAAGTGTTCCATGCACTGCTATGCCCCAGCTCTCTGGGCACCCATGGCCATGGCCCTCCTGTTCCCTCAGCCCCCTCTCTCTGCCACTGCCACCTTCTTTCTCCCTTGCCTTCTCAGGAGCCAGCACTCCCAAAGTGCCCCTCAGCAAGGCAGACGGGTGGGTGCGGAGCAGCAGGCAGAGCACAGCACAGAGCTTCCCCCACAAGGCAGTGGGTGTCCTGGGGACACAGGTGTTTCTCCCTTCCCATCAGGCAGCCCAATCCCACCTTCCCAGCTGCAAGTGGGGACCTCCAGGGCTCTGCAGGTGGGGAGGAGGACAAGGCTGGTGCTCCTTTGGGAAACAGCAATGTGATCAACTTGACCATCTGGGGATTTTCTCCATCCTAGGCTGTTTTCTGCCTTGCCCACTCACAGGTCA
>NW_009233796.1:7549-10798 GCF_000690835.1 Fulmarus glacialis | reverse complement strand
TCTGAGAAGAGCTAGGGGGCTTTCCTGTGCCAGACACAGCTGGCTCCAGCTGCCTCCACAACACTGAGCCATCTGCGAAGCTTGTGGCATCCGGAGCACCCATGCTGCAGCAGATTAATATTCCTGAAGGAACTGCAACCTGTGGAGAAGCCACGCCACTGAAGAGTTTTCCTGACAGGCCTGAAGCTTGTGGAAGAGCCTACACTGAAAGAGATTTTCCTGTTTAGAAGTGCAGCATGTGAAGAACCCATGCTGGAGTAGTCTGCAATGAAGGACTGTAGTTGAGGCTGGTAGAAATGGGAGGAATGGCAGTGTTTCATTTGTCTTTTCGTTAGTCTCACTACCCAAAACCACACATGGCCCAATCCTTTTCTTCCCTTGTGGCTGCTCAGGACTGGAACTCAGTACCGGACATACACCCCCTTCACTCCCACATGCACATCGCCAGGTCCTCTGAACACTAGACCATACCATAGCTCCATGCAGAATCCATGCCTGGAGCCCGGGCCCAGTTTGTCTGGTGTCCTGCTCCAACCCTGGGCAGTCCCTGATGCCAATCCACTCTACTCACTGGCTAGTGCAGCTTGAGATTTCTAGCCAACATCTCACACACACACACAAACACACACACACACAAAAAAAGGAGAGCACAGTCTGCCAGAAATGAGCATAATGAAAAATAGCAATTACCTTCTTGTTCTTCATATATCTGGAAAGGGTTTCCAGGATGAATTGCTCCTTCCGCTTTCTTGGGATCAAGGTGAGGCAGACCAGCCTGCAGTTCCCCAGGTCCTCCTTCGTGCCCTTCTGGAAGACAGGAGTGACACTGACTGTCTTCCAGGCCTCAGGAACCTCGCCAATTGTCATGACCTTTCAAAGACAATCGAGAGTGGCCTCTTCCAGAAGTCCTCCTTGTCCGAGTGCTTCACAAGCTGGCACCAGGAAGACAGCATGGGTATCTGCAAGTGAATCCCTTGTGAGTGAGTGAGTGAATACCTGACTGTCCAGAATCCAGAACATGGCTTGAACGTTGACTGTGAGGTTGCCTCTGGCTCTGCAGGCGATGGGCCATCCACAGGAATATCGCTTGCGCTAGGTGCCTGCCTTCATTCCGTAGTGGATACCACTGCATGGTATATCTTTTTATATCTGAACACTTTTTGGTCCAAAGGAACTGGACAGCCCATCAGAGGGAGAACTGAGAACATGTGGGCATGACAGTGTCAAAAATGGCTGTCACAGGCAACCACAAAGAATATGAGAAGCCGTAGGGAATGACGCTGTCAAAAGTTGCCTCTTCCCTGTATTTAGTGAGTGGGGGCTTTAGGTCAGCCTAAAAGCACATGCGTATGATGGGGTCAAGAAACGGCTGTTAGTCAATCACAGCAGTATGACAACATCTTGGTTCTGGTGTTTAATAAAATGCCAGCTGCCTGGCATAAAATGGCAGCTGGAAGGAAACGGCACCCTCCATGTATGTAGGGCAAGGTACATCCTGGTCACACGTACTTCCAGGTAAGTGGGAAAGGGCGGCTGGTCCTGCCAGCCAATCGCAACAGACCACATGACAGGGAGAGGGCAGTGACTTTAAGGGAAATGGTACACCTGGCTGCCTGCTTGGGGGGTTGAGGCCGAGGGGCCTATTTTGCCAGAAGTTGAGGCAGGGCACCTGTCACTTGTTATTAAAAGAAGGAAAAGTTGGTAAAAAAAAGTTGGAATAAAAGTTCTCCCTCTACTGCTGACTACAGTTGCTCCAAGTGACCAGTGATGTGGAGGTGATCAGATTGCTGCTGAGGGATTTGCTGTGGGGAATAGGGATATGACCCACTCTGGGCAAGCTGGCACAGGGATTCACCAAAGTAATCATCCTCCACCAAAAGCAGTAGCAGCAGAAGGTAGATTTTAGCACGGGAAAAGGTAGTGAGTAGAGTCCTGTGTCACGAAAATTCTCAACTGGCCCGTGATGACCAAGGAGAGAAGCTGGGACACAACCTATAGAATTACAAGAGTAAATATGTATTCGTGTGCATGAGGTGTCCCACCCAAACTAGGGACACCCCGAATGTGGTTTTACACAGGGTTCTTATACCCTTCGAATGTTCACGTACAACAAGACTTTAAAATAATCACTAACAACCACATTAATCGGAGCAGGAGGTCGGCCCAGTGGACGTCCAGAGGTCCTTTCTAACTGTCATTATTCTGGGGTGCACTGTGTCACATGAGCCCTTGAGCAGTCACCAAAAGGCAATGCCTTGGTAGGCAGCAGCAGCACAAGATTTCATAGAAGCACCAGGAACGGTGCTAAAAAGTGTGCAAATACCTTTGAGGAAAGCAGAACTTTGGGAGGAATGAGGCTATGAACTGGCATGCCTGAGACTGGGGCACCATGTCCACTGAAGTCCACAGCAGAGTGACTCATGTTTGCCTGGAGCTCAGGGATTTTCCCAACTCTTCCACATCATGATGACTCCCAGGTGCTCTGGGACACTGATCTGATGTCCCTTTGAAATTTGAAATGCATGGAATGGGCGACCCCATTCCTGACCCAGGAAAAAGGGCTGTGAGCTTTTGCCTCCCAACCCTGAGACTCTCCTCAGAAGCAGGCCATCCAGGCCTTTGGCCTCTGTGGTGAAATCGCTGAGCAAAAGAGGTCAATTTGGGTGTGGGTCTCTTTCAGGGAAGGGTACGGGCATCTCTTTGATCATCCTCCTACGCGTTGATTTGCTTGTTTCAAAACAGGCTCTCCACTTCCCAAGCTGAGCCCAGACCCCTGGTTGGAAGAAGCATGATGGCTATGGAGGTCCCAGGGAGAGATCACTTGAGAGAGACCTGCCTGATCCCTGGTCTACTCTTCATTGTTATGAATCTGCCTTTGTTCCCTGGGCTCGAGGGCAGAAAAAACAGGCTGTGGCAGAGCCTGATGAGGGTAAGCAAGGTCCTTGTGGCCATCACTCCTGCCCACAAGGGGCTTCCCTCCAGCCCACAACAGTCCTTCCTTGCAGTTGATCTTTGCCACATCCCTGAAGATGTGAGTCTCCCACCATCCCCTGCGTGCCTACAGTGACTCGCAGGGAGAAACGTCTCTCAGGATTAGCCTGACTCCCTGGACTGAAAGCCACCAAGAGCTGGCTTGAGGTGTCCTTCATGACCCCTGGGGCTCAGGGACACAGCATAAAAGGCTGCGCTGCTCCAGGCCCTGCATCCTTCTCTCTTGCCTCCCTTTCCTCGAGGAACGAGGTAAGCCTG
>NW_009233796.1:6044-7539 GCF_000690835.1 Fulmarus glacialis | reverse complement strand
CTGGGCTGACCTGTGGTCATGGTGGCTACTCAGGTTGATACTTGGGCTGCCTCAGCTTGGCCCTGCAATAGAACTCTTGAAGGGCTGTGACCCCTTTCCCTTTCGGTGGAGGTGGCTGGGGAGAGCTGGGAAGAGGGGCGTTCTTTCAAGCAGAAGGGGATCAATGGGGCTCAGCTGCAGGGAGGTTTGCCCACCAGGATTTCCACCTGCAACAGATGGCTACTTAGCAAATGGCCAAGTGTTCCCTGCCTGCTCTGTGTTTCAGCTTTGCCTCCCTCACCGAGAGATGTCTTGCTTCAGGCCCTGTCTCCCAACCCCCTAGAGCACCTCTGATCCAACCCCACTTGCAAGCAGCTGCAGTGAGCCCTGTGACGCCCTGAGGTGTGCTGACCTCCCTTGATCTGGGTGGGTCAGGGCTGTGTCTGCCTCCCCCACCTCACTGCACTCTGAACTGCTGAAGCCGGCGGATCATCCCCTTTGAAGCAGTGAGAAAGATGTAGATGCTGCAGCGTGATAATGGCCACAGCTGGATGACCTCATCCCACCTGGCAGCAGGGACCTGTGCCCACTGCTCCTCGCTGCACAGCAGGCCTCGCCCTGCCTCCTCTGGCTCTGCCTTGCTCTGAGCTCCTTGAGAAAGGGCTCATTCTCTTCTGCTTTGCTGAACGTCCTGCTGTCGGGGGGAAGTTAGGGACTGCTCTTGGTGGGCTGGGATTGCCAGCAGGTAGAGCAGAGTGGGAAAAGGCAAGCTCTTGGTGTGGAGCTTGTCCTTGGGAAATGGGACATTCTTTTTGCCTCCCTGAACATTGCAGATGTGTTTCTTGGTCTCTGTCCTGTGCCACTGCATTTGCTCCTTCTCATTAAAGACTTTGAGCAGCACAGCTGAGAGAGTTGTGATGGTTTATTCTCCTCCTCCCTCCCTGGAAGAACCAGCCTTCTCCCATGGCAGCGAGTCTGTCCCCAAGCATGGGGCACTGCCAGTTGTGGGTGGAGGTTCCTGAACTGATACCAGAGCACCAAAACCAAACAAGCAGTGTCTCCATCTCCCTTGCCACGACCAAGTACAAACTTTCTCCAGGGCCATGGGGCACTCTCTGCTCATAGGACCTTTCAAGGGAGCTGCAGAGCTCTTTGTGCAAGCCTGGCATGCCCTCTCTTACAAGACCCACACTGTGAGAATCTTGCTTTCTCCTGATTAGACCTGATTATGAAGTTTCTAGCAGAACCTCTTCAACATTGCACCTGACAGAGGACATTCATGGCCCAGCGATCGGTGGTTCGATGCGTGCACTTGCAGTCTCTGCTGCTGCCTCCCTTCACTCCCGTGTTGGACAGCCTGTCAATCTGCCTGTGTAAGTTATTGCCTCTCCTGTTTCTCACCTTGTAGCTCATACTAAGCAGCCATTAACCAGATATCCTTACTCTTGGTTGCAGTCCTAGCCAAGCTCCTGACCTTGCCGAACCAGGCTGCCAAGAGAGAGGGCAGCGGAAGCAG
>NW_009233796.1:4601-5991 GCF_000690835.1 Fulmarus glacialis | reverse complement strand
AACTGCCTTCCGCGGCCGGGCCAATCCTGGCTGACCTCCATTCCGGTTCCTTTCTTCCAGGACACGCTGTCCCCTTCTGCCCCAAAGTGGCCTCTCCCTCAGTGAGAACGCCATTTTCTCTCCCGAGGCTGCTCCGGACTCAGGTACATTTCACTGCGAGCCGGAGGGAGCTTTCCCTCATGCCCTGGGACCACCACACTGCCTGCCCAAGAAGGGTCCATGCACACAGCGGGGAAAAGCTGCACTGGTGCTATCGACCTTCTGCCAAGGTTTGAGTCTGTGTGTTGAGAGCAGGGCCCTTCCTCCCAGCAGTCTGACAGGAGGAAACACGTGCGGGGACACTCTACGGGATCTCAGACTTAGCCCGGCACACTGAGGACACAACCTCCTTGGACTGCCTGAAGCACTGGGCTGGCATCCAGTACTTCCGAACCCATGAGACAGGCCATGCTGTCACGCCCAAGGCTAAGATACCAGACAGCAGGTTGCATTCAGAGAGGGCATGAGAAATACCCAGTCACTGGAGTACGGTTAAATCGCTGAAGAGTCACAACTCTGAAAGCATGTCCCAGAGAAGCAGCATTGCTGAGGGCTTTCCTCAACCGTCCCTGGGATCCACAGGACTGAGCAGGGAGGGAGGAGTGTCTGGGAGCAGGAAGAGCAGGGCCCAATCTCTGAAGGGCTTGCAAAGAGGTGGAGGGACCCCCCTCCAGGGTCAGCCCTTTCCCACGCAGATGTTGCGCCGCCGCCGGAGGAGGGAGCTGGGGCTCTGCCCAGGCTCACTGGTCTCACCCAGGACTAGGGGATTGAGGACTCTGGACACCCAGTGTGGGCCAGTGCAGGCAGCTTCCTTGCTCAGGGCATTTTGTCCTTGGTTGCCTTCCCTGGCAGCACTGCCTGCTGGGGCTGCCATGGTCCCCAGCCCGTTTGCTTCCCCAAAGTCTTGGCAACTGCTTCTACCACAAGAGCCTTTGATGCGGCTCCTGCCTGGGGGTCACTGCAGGAAGGACACTTTGTGCCCCCCTTACAGGCTTCAGTGGGCAGCCAGAGGTCCCACAGAGCTCCCCCGCACCTGGGAGCTGCTGCTCAGGCCAGGCTGGCCCACACAGGAGGCCAGGTCACCTTCAGGTCCTGGTCCAGGGTCTGGTTTTGCAGATGGGACCAGCAGCGGGGCTGCTGTTCTCCCCAGAAGTTGGCAAGACCTTCCCAAGGTCTTTCTGTCTTGGCAAGCCAGGGAGTGGCTTGGCCATGTGCCTCTGGCCTTGCAGGCTGCTGGGAGCCCCGGTGAGCTGAGGTGTGGGTCAGACAAAAGTGTTTGCTGGGAGCCAAAGCCTGGGAGAACTTTCAGGGCTTCACTCGGATACCAACAGGGGAGAGGCACAGGGTAGAC
>NW_009233796.1:0-4537 GCF_000690835.1 Fulmarus glacialis | reverse complement strand
AGGGCACTGGAGGAGGTCAGCAGTGCCGAGCCCTCCCTTCCCAGCCTGTAGTGTCCAGGCCACAGGCTGTGCCAAGGAGCCGAGTGCAGGCCTGGCACCAACCTCCTGTGCAGGGCAAAGCCACCAGCATCCCCAGGCTGGAGCTTGTCTTAAAACCAGGGCTCTGGTAAAGGTGGTGATGAACAGTCAGGACAAGCTGTCACAGTCGTCAGTTTTAGTTGTCTCATCCTGTCTTTGGTTGGAAAAGACTGTATGAACGAATCTGCCTGAATGGTGACTCCTGAGAACTCCTCAAAAACACTTAGAGCAGCATCATGCCTGCTGCTGGCACCTTACTTCTTACCAGCGGCATGAGCCAAGTGCTGAGCTATCAGCTGCTCTGATACAGCCGACCTCACAGTCCCTGCCCCCAGGCATCGGCCATGGTCTGACCTATCTGCTGCTCAGATAGATGTGGCCTCACAGAGAGCTAACAGCCATCTGTAGCTCACAGACAACAAGCCACACAGCCATGTGGCTGATCACCTGCCGAGACCAAAGTGATCTCACAGTCACCCTCACTTGCCTGGAATTTTCCTCTCACTGGCCCGTCAGCTACTCAGGTCCCAGAGACCTTGCAACCAGCATCCAAGCCACGGGCCTCCTTCTTTCCTACCAGGTATTCAGGCACAAGTGACCTCCCAAGCACCTAGTGCTGCCATGAGCCTACTCTGGCCCATCAGCTGCAGAGACAGAAGCGACCTTAAAATCAAAATGCAAACCACACGCCTGCTGCTGGCCTAGCAGGCCATGAGGTAGAAGGGAACTCACAAGCACATAGCCCCAAATTTGCATGCTGCTGCTTGTCAGGAACACTGCCACCTAGCACAAGCCATGTTCCTGCAGATGGTCTGCAGAGCCAGGCGCGACCTCACAGCCCCCCCCCAAGCCATGTTCTGGCTTCTGGCCAGTCAGGTACTCAGGTAGCAGGGAGCTCACCTGCAGATACCCATGCTGTCTTCCCGCTGACAGCTTGTGAAGCACTCAGACAAGGAGGACTTCTGGAAGAGGCCACTCTCAATTGTCTTTGAAAGGTCATGGTAACAGAGAGGTTCGTGAGGCCTGGAAGAAAGTCAGTGTCACTCCTGTCTTCCAGAAGGGCACGAAGGAGGACCTGGGGACCTGCAGGCTGGCCAGCCTCACCTCAGTCCCTGGGAAGGGGAAGGAGCAACTCATCCTGGAAACCCTTTCCAGACACATGAAGAACAAGAAGGTGATTGTTTTTTTTTAAATTACACTCTATTCCTAGCTCATTTCTGGCAGACTGTGCTCTCCTTTTTTTGTGGGTGTGTGTTTCTGTGTGTGTGATGTTGGCCAGGAAACCTCAGCTTGCACCAAACACCTTGAGTTGGAAAGGATCTTTCCAAATGGTCCGCTCCAACCATGTATCCACCGAACACCAATGCTTTCACCTGAGCAGGGACTTGTGGCCTGGTCCCCACCCTACCAGCTGGGGCTCTGAGCCTCCAGGCCCACAAGGAGGCCACCAGGAGATGCCAGTGAGGGTGCCAGCACTGGTGAGCGGATCCCAGGGTTATGGGATAAGGTCTGGAGGTAGGCGGGAAATGACTATCAGGATTAGGAGTGAAGGCTCCTTCTGGGACTTGGGGTGAAAGCTGTGCCAGGACAGACTTTCCCTCATCTTTCTCCCAGCCCTTCTGCCCAAAACGAGGTTTCTACTTACTGGCATGAAAATGAAATGTGGGGCCGATGGCGCTCCTTGCACACACCCAGCCCTTGTGCTCTCTTTGGCACCATGGAGAACACTCATACCTCTTGGCTCATGCAGATCAAACCTAGAACTAGGTGGGTTTTTTAAAGCCGGATGAATCAACCAAGCTCAGAATGAGAGAGGGAAGTGGGCATCCTTGAACTGTCATTAGACAGACCACCCGGAAACTTGTGTTCAGCCCATTGAATGGAGAAGCCAAGAGCAAAGGCATTTCTGCAGGAAACCTTCCCACAACAGCCCTGTCTCCTACGGATTACCCACAGCCACCAAAAAAACAAACGGAACTTTAGGTTTCAGGCTCTAATTGTGATTTCCATGGGGATTATGTGAATCAGAGGACGTTATTTAAAATTGCAAGAGCTGCAAAGAATGATGCAGTCGAAGAAAACATCGGCTGGAAGGCAGCTTGCAGGTGTGTAGTCCAACTTCCAGCTCAGTGCAGGGCTAACTGCAACGACAGTGGAGGATGCTTAGGGCTTTGTCCAGCTGACTTTTGAAAACCCAGGTGATGGAGAATCCACCTGTTCCAGTGAAAAAGAAATCTCAAAGGGATTTTTTTTTCCTAATATCAAATGAGAATTTCTCTTCTTGCCAGATGTGCCTGTGATCTCATCCTTTCCTTAAGAACCTCCAGGAAGAGACTGCCTCTGTCTTCCCTACAAACCTTGCTTCATGCAGCGGAAGCCTGCAATTAGTTGCCCCCTCCTCTTCTCCACACTGAACAAACCCACTCCTTCAGTATCTCCCTCAATCACCACATGCTCTGGCACCCTCCAATCCCACCCTGTGCATGTCCTCTTTTCCTGATAGATGTGTGCACAGGAAGAACTCTTCTGTGGCTCGTATTTCCTGACCGTGGTCCATCTAAAAAATGCCACCAGTGCTCGTGCAGCCTGTGGTGGAATGGCGTGGGGTGTCTCTGTCCTGGCAGGGCTGTTGGAGAGAAATACCCTGGAGCCTGAGCTGGATGTGTGCATGGAATGCCACCTGCTCTGCATTTCACTTTCATGCCAATAACTAGAAATCCCTGTCTGGGCAGAAGGGCTGGGAGGAGGAGGGAAAATCTGTCTCTGCACAGCTTTCACTGCATTCCTATTTTGTGGATACGTGGTTGGAGTGGGTCATCTAGAAAGCTCCTTTCCAACAGAAGATGTTTGTTGCAACGAGGCGGGGGGGATTGTTCCCTTGCCTTGGCACTGCAGAGGCCACATCTGGAATGGTGTGCCCCATTTTGAGTCCCCAGGGACAAAAGAGGTGGTGATGATCTCTCATGGAGAGAGGTACTGTCAGAGGACCAGGCAGAACGTAAGGACCAGAGCACATGACTTTGTAGGATGAGGCCAAGGGCACTAGGTTTGTGGACCCTGGCAGAGATGAGCAAGGTGGAGAGGAGGGGATAGAACTGCTGTCTCCTACCAGCTACAGGAGGTTATGGAAAGGATGGAGCCAGGCTATCCTGAGAGGTGAACTGCAGAAAGGCAAGACGCAACAGTCACAAGTTGCAATGAGGGAAATCCAGCTGTCATTTTGGGGAAAAAAGTGACAGTGGGCGCATTGTAGCCCTGGAAGAGGTGCCCAAGAGACAGTGACCTCTCCAACAGTGGCAGTGTTCAGAAAGAGACAGGAAAAGGCCCGAAGCATCCAAACTGGGAAGTTTGGTCTTCTCAGAGCAGGAGGTCAGCCCAGAGGACCTCCAGAGGTCCCTTCCAACCTTAATTATTCTGGAGTGCACTGAGTCTCATGAGCCCTTTTAGTAGCCACAAAAAGGCAATGCTTTGGAAGCCAGCAGCAGCATGAGATTGCATAGAAGCACCAGTTGTTTTGAGAATGGCGCTAAATTCTGTGGAAATGCCCTTGAGGAAAGAGGCACTTTGGGGCTATGAGCTCTGGTGTCTCTGGCACACCTGTGATACCGTGTCCACTGAAGTCACTGTCTCCTGCGGAGAAATGTATCTCAGGATTAGCCTGAGTGCCTGCACTGAAAGTACTTGAGAGCTAACTTGAGGTATTCTTCATGACTGAATTCCACTGTGACTGGTGGCCATGTTCACCATGAAGAGAGCAAAGTGACAAAGGCAACCTGTATCACACAAAACCACTTAAAATCTCCATGCACACTATCCTGAGACCTCGGAGTTAATAGCCCTTAAGACTCTGGGACACAGATTAATCATATTGATGGTGGTATGAAAAGTGAGCAAAACATTTCAGACGAAAGAGGCAAGGGCTTAATCACCAGCAAGGCCTCGGCAAGTGGCAACTACCATGGCAGAGCCTGATGAGTGTAAGCAAAGTCCTCGTGGCCCTCAGTCTTTCCTGCAGGGGCTTTCTTCCAGCCCACAATGGACTTTCCTTGCCATTGAACTTTGCCACGTCCCTGCTGAGGTGCATCTCTTCTCCCATATGGGATTGTGCAGCATTGACCTTCTCCCTGAACTTACCCACTGTCTCCTGTGTGTCTACAATGACCCGCAGGGAGAAATGTCTTTCAGGGTTAGCCTGAGTGCCTGCACTGAAAGCACTTGAAAGCTGATTTGAGGTGTCCCTCTTTGCTGAATTTCACCATGACTGCTGGCCATGTTCACCATGAAGAGGGCAAAGTGACAAAGGCAATCCGTATGATGCAAACCCACTCAAAAACTTCTTGTACACTAACCTGAGAACTTAGGGTTAATTTGCCTCATAAAGCTGGGACACAGATGAATCGTTTCAATGTTCGATGGTATGAAAACGGAGAACAACATTTCAGATGAAAGAGGCAAGGGC
>NW_009233795.1:2216-32673 GCF_000690835.1 Fulmarus glacialis | reverse complement strand
CAAACTATTCTATGATTCCATGATTCTAAGTGTGGTGTTGTCTTGATTCCACTGACTCTGCTGGGGTTACACCAATGGCAAATTTAGCTTAGTGTCACTCAGCTCAGTGTAACTGTGGCTTTATGTGGTTGTTATTTTCATTTTCATATTGTAATTTCTGGAAGAATTTCTTTAAGAAGTCATGTTTTCAAGGCCAATAATAGCCAATTTGATGACACATTAAATTTTGGAACAGGCAGATAGAGCAGCTGCACTCAGAAGGATACACTTGGAGATGAAACTTAACCTATACTCAGAGGATTTACTTTTATACATAAACCTCCCCAAATTACTCTCTTATCCATGTTACCAATGTAAATTGATCACCAATTTCATCAAACTGATCAACAATTGATCACCTGCACTTATCCTAGTGAAAAAGTGGAAGATGGAGCTAAACAATGGAAGGACTGGTAGTATGAGACAGTCTTTCAGCTCTAAGGATAACTATTAAAATTTTTTTGAGGCTGATGGTGTCAGTAAGTTATTACAGTCTGAATAGCTGATTGTAATCTAAAAGAAATTATGAGATGGGTTCAGCCTGGATGGAGTTTAACAAAAATTATATCCATTACCTAGCATGGTTAAGACAACATGCTTTATCATTTAATACTCAAATTTGCTGAGTGCCCTGTGACACAATATTTAATCTCTTGCTTAGGTGTGAGCACAAGAATAGCCATAAAGATAATATGACTACTCCTCTGGCTACAATTAAGCATGAGCTTATGTGTGCCGCTGGACTGGGAGCAGATTGAAATGCATAATTTCTTTTAAATTTCACAGACTGTTCCCAAATTCCGCAGTTTTTTGGGGTGCCATCATCAGTAGCAGTTGAAGCTGTTCCTGGCCTTGTGCTAGGAAATATGTATGTGCAGATGGAACATTTAAATCTAATACCATAAGGATCTGGAGACTGTAATTTAAGATTCCTGTTTTGCAGAGTTTTAGAGGAGTTCTATAGAAGACTCCTAGTGTTTTTATTTTCTTTCCATTTTAGCATGTTGAAAATTCAATGAGAGAAATCCAGTAACTGAAGTAATAAGTGACTTTATTAGTTAAATAGATATTAATGAGTATTAGTATGAAACTGGTGTGTTAACCCTGACACTTATTATGGCATAACTCCATCCCATCCAGACTCAATACAATAACAAACCCCTATATTATTTTCAGGTGTCTCATCTTGTGGGAAAGTGTGTCTGACTACAAGATGTAGTGATGTTAACATGGAGTTTCCCCAGACAATATGCGTGTCCCTGAAAGCAATCATTCGTCTACATCCTAGGAGATCCTAAGCAAAATGTTGTGTGGAACATCTGCTGTTTAAGAATCTCAATCTCAGTCATCTTTAAAGAAGCTTTTATTTATTTATTTATTTATTTACTAACAATAATTATTGATTTAAAAAAATCAACATCTTATAAAGCCAAACATCCTTTAGAACTATTTTAAGGAAAGCTGAAACCAAATTACTCCTAAAATTAAATAGCTAAACTATGCTTTCATAGCAACATCAGATATTAACTATAAAGCCACCTGTTATTTTCTGGACATCTACACAGTTATCATGAAATTATTATTTTTTTTTATATCCAGCCTCAGGTAATTACTTTTTACCAGTTAACACAGCTTACATCAATTATGAAAAGGCTTATGATGAAGGATATTAGTAAAATATCCCTTGAGGTCTGACCTCACCAAATATGAATCTTCTAGATAGGGGTTGGAAGTGGCTATGCAAAACAAAAACCAACAACAGTAATGATAATGATAATCTTATAACATCTGATAGTAGCAAGCCAAACTAAACAGCCAAATAAAATAACCACAATCAGCTAAATAAAATATCTCACTCTCCAAATGCTGTGATAGACAACCAATCTGCTAATTAAACAACATACCCATAATGATATGACTTGACTCCAGAAACATAAAATGTCAAAGAATAGAAAAAATTGAAGATACATTGACACACATTTTTGGCTGTAAAGCCTTGCTAAAAATATTACACAATCGTCTCACATGTAGAGAAGTAATATTAACATATGCTGTTTTTTTGTGGAATAGATCATTTAACACCACTTACTCTTCTGTGGAAAAAGTAAAACAAATGAAACTGTCATGTGCAGGATTAAACCCAATTCTTCCCAAACTCTTCACATGCTGTTCTCTTCTTTAAGTCTCCCATGTAAAAATAAAAAAACAGTCTTTCTCTTTCAAGTTTTTGCTTTCTCATTGACTTCTTTGATATAGCCAGATCTTTCTCATTTTGAATCCCATTGAATGAAGGAAATGCAATACATTTCAATTACAGTTAAGCTAATCTCTCTGCCAAATTTACTGGTCTGTGTAAAACTCTGATGAGAGCACTGAATGAAATTGATAAAATTAGACATCTTTGGCTGAGTTGCTCGCATCAGAATTGTAAGTTTAGATGACAAAACTAATTTAAAGAATGGACTTTGCCGATCCCTACTTTATAGCAATATAAATGCCACCAAGAGTCAGTCCTGATGGATGACAGCATTATGAAAACACAGCAAATGGGAAACCAATAGGGTCCATTTCTAAATTAGATTTATAAATTCAACCATATGAGAGCAAGCTATGTAGCTGGCACCACATCAGGAAATGGTCGACATTAGGAAAAAAAAATAGAAAAAAAAAGGAAAGAAAAAAAATGTGATCATGACATTTCTCCCCTGTATTAAATTATCACATGCATTTCACTCCCCATCTTTCACTTTTGTTTCCATGACCAAAGCCTCATGGTTGAAGTATTGTAAAAGTAACTGCCTTTCCAGAGAGGACTAGCGTTCAGGCTCGTTGTATGAAACAGGCTTGTCTTAATGCTATAAATGCATTTGTATTTGAACAAAAATAGAGGTACTTTCCTGCTCAAACCAAGTGACAGAACATGTTTTATTAGTGTGGTATTAAACAGTGAAACAGTATGAAGAGGTGGAATTGTAGACAGGCTGAAGCAGTATGAATGAAAATGTAATAACTCCATTCTTCCTTGCCAGCTGAACATGTTATTATAGCAGAAGGGTGTAGCATTTACCATAGATATTAACTGAGAGGCCTATTCACTGGGCTTATCAACATAAGTAGCTCTATGATTCCTTTCCTTGTGTTTAAATGCATATGAAGCACTTTCTGTAGTGAAGATGCCTGTGTCAGGTTTGTAACTATTAATTTAAAGCGCAGTGAGGTCTCTATTAACATTCACTGGATTGACTTTGTTTGGAAAGTTAGTTTAAAAGCCTACGAAAATTAGCCACAATCTCTGAAGATAGGTAAGGAGTGGATTGTTCCTGCACTTTAGAAATGTGGATAGTTTGGAGTCTTGTTATGTTGATGGAAAGGCTGCCCCATCATATCGTCCTTTTGGATGCCTCTCACCTAAAATGGTGGTATCATTCTGTGTCTGGAAATACAGCTTTTCTGTCTCCTTACCAGGTAGCTGGTCTCCCCAATAGTTTGGACTCTTGTATCAGTCCAGAAGTGTGAAATATAAAGCATTGGTAGTCTTTATTGTTCTTTACTGAGACAATACTATGCAATATTGCCGAAAAATAAGAAATGTGTGCTAAGTGAAAAGATAGCAAAAATAGAAGAGCCTCCTGTTGAAGAAAAAGTCACGGTCTAGAAAACAAAGAATTTGTCCTACTGTAGCTGAAGAAAGATGAGGTGAGGAAAGAACTGAGGGTTGCTTGGTATCATTAGTACAGACATCTCCTGAGTTTCAGGAATTAATTTTCCAACAGTAATGTTTTTTTCTGGGTGTAGTTTTCCATAAATGGCAGAAGTCAGAAATTCTAGTTTGTATACTGTGTTGATCCCATCAATGCTTTTTATGTGAACTAGATATTACAGTAGAATGACAAAAGACATCCTCAGTAAGTTTCATGGACACTTGTGACAGAAGAAAAATATGGGATGTTCATCATCCCTGGTTTAGTATTAACTTCTCAAAGGGGTGTTGCTTTCTAGACCCTTCTGTCCTTGGCGTTCTGACTGATTTCTCTCTGCACCGTCCCTATATCCATCCCCACATCAGACTTTTGCTTTTGTACTTTTCTGATTTGCTGACAGAGGTTCAGTTTAGGGAGTCAGAACACTTAGGTTCAGTTTCAGACACTGTGGAAACTTCAGCTTGACAAAGAAAACTGAATCCTACACTTGGCAAGCAATGAAGGAGCAAATTACTTTCAAATATTTTGTTTTAAAATGTAAATGTAGTTGCAATTTTAAAGTATTACACATATGGAATCTTAACATTTCTTCTAACAAAAGCTTTGAATTTCACTTTAAAATTTTATGTAAAGCTTGTCAGTTCTTTGTATCTGCATTTTCCACACACAACTTTCATTAGCTCTGTTAAAGGGAAACATAAAAAATTAATACATACAAATTTTAACAGAACAAAAAAGGAGAAGAAAATCCTAATAACTCCTTTTAATGCATTACTATTACTCAGACATGTCCAGTTTTACTTTTATTATTTTTTGTCAGTTATAGTCTTTCTCAGCATGTGAGAAAAATAAAGTTTTTATACTGTTTGTGTACAGTGGTTTTCATTGGGGAGGTAGAAGAGAGAATGGAAAGAAGAAAAAGAAATATAAAAAGGTAGAAAGAGCAATTGTGTGACTGGAATGTATACCAGCACTTTGGGTGAGGATCTGAACCGGATAACTTTTCTGAATGTAAGTACAAACCCCAGGCTAATAATGCTTCAGTATTCAAAAGTTGAGCAGATATACAACAATAAAACGAGGATTTTGAAATTGAAACACTTGCCTGGTTTTGATTTGTTATTCCCATATAAACACAGAACATAAACTACTACTCATTGGTACCATTTTTACTGCAAGGCATGAGCTGTATAATTAGGGAGCATGAAATGTGAAACAGGCTATTTTTATTAAAGAAACAATGAGCTAAAACAATATTTAATGCAGAATAAGAGTTCCCTTTTCCTGTTCTACAGTCATATGCCCAAAATGAACATTTTTTTTTCCCATATTAAAAAGCAGGACTTATCTCAAACTGGGCAGGTTAGAATTTTTTTTGAAGGGATAAAGTTAAAATCCAACATGATATGTCATGATTTGTTTAGGCATCTTAACATCATCCTGTTTTGTACTATTGTACATTTGCCCTATCTCAGACCTGTAATAGAGTACTCAAGCTGGTTCTCAGGATCATAAACCAGAGGGAAGGGGAGCATATCCTTGGGCTCATCTCTACTCTGCTTCATACTACTGACCACAGAGGTAAAACAATGCTTTTTAAAAACCTCTGTTTTACTGCAGATATAGGTCTGTCCAATGCCTGTTCTAAAATTAGAACTCAAACTGTTCTAATCATGTCCAGCTTTTAATGTTCCCCAGGAACCTATAAAGTCTTTTTGACCTACATAGCACCTAGAGATGTGGCTTCCCTAGTGTGTTGTGCTCAGGCAAGTAGGAAGCATTAAGCAATGCAAAGTTTAAGTTGAAAGAACTATTGGGAATTTTTAATGAAAAACTAAATCATGGAAATAAGGAAGAGATATCTGAAATGGAGCAAACCCTATGGTTATATTTTCGGTTACCTGAACGGTGATGGAGACACCATTATATCTAAGAGATTATGTATGGCTCCAGGATGAAAAATTAGTTCCTAGAATCCAGTGAAATCTTCTCAGAGGCCATATTTTGCCATTAGGAAGCAGAGGAGAGAGGCAGTGAAAGTCCTATCCAGGGAAGGGTCTGGGGATACTGACACTTCTGCCGGAGTCAGACACTTGATTCAAAACCGTAAGACTTCACTACTGGTATATTTGCAAAAGCAGAGGCAGATGATGGGGTGGAGTGTACCCTCATCAAGTTTCTTGATGGCAGAAAACTAAGAGGAGTGGCTGATCCACCAGAGGGTTGTACTGCCATCCAGATGGACTTCAATGGGCTGGAGAAATGGACTGACAAGAACCTTATGCAGTTCAACAAGGGGAAGTGCAAAGTCCTGCACCTGGGGATGAACAACCCCACGCACCAGTAACATGCTAGGGGCCACCCAGTTGGAAAGGAGTTTGGCGGAAAAAGACCTGGAGTCATCCTGGTGGACACCAACTTGACAATGAGCCAGCAGTGCTATTTTCTTGATCCCATCATAGCTCTTTCTGGTCACACAAACAAATATCCAGTAAGCTAAGGAGAGAGAGAGGAAAGGGGAGTGATTCACTCTATACTCTTATTATTAGTGAGTTCACCTGACAGATGGGAGCTGTCAGTTTAACTACCTGCTCCAATAAGTATTTGTGTAAAATGGAAGTGCTCCAACAGGAGAGATTAGGAAAGACCCAGCGTGTTGTTCACACCATTTATTTGAGAGCAGGGTTCCATTAATATGTACACAGATGTTTTTCCTACAGGTTGTCTTTGCTTTAGGCTTCTTAGGTGATCATGCCTGAATGTTTGGTCTTGCTAGAGGGGTCTAATCTTACGCAAAAGAATGTCTAACCAGCCAGTCTTCACAGAATTTTCAAAAATGTTGCCTGGACAGCTCATTAGACACACAGCAATTCTAGTATGTTAAATGTGAATGTGGCTTCATATTTACAGACCAGTGGAAATGTAGGTCTTCCTGGGAATTCTGAGCAGTCAGTAGGACTTACATAGTGAACTTGCATACTAAAATATTTAAGTATTTAAATGCTCACCAAATTACGGCTAAAGTGACCTAATAGCTAAGATAAAAAGAGTGTTGGGGACGAATTTTCTTGCTGTTTAAGATAGTGTTTTACTGTGAAGTCAGATGGCCAGCAGAGCACAGGTCTGGACATGAATGAAGTGAGGAAAAGGTGTAAAGTTCTCTTTCAGCAACAGCTAAGTTAACTGGCTTGGCTATACACAGTGGTACTGCATTTAAATATAACAGTGTTCAGTCCTTTCTTTAAGGAACTCTCTGAGGGTGTCTCAGGAGGCAAAGTCTATGGAATATTCTTAAAGAAAATGTGCAGCTAAGCAGTGCTGAGGATGCTGGCCTCAAATGATATGATGATGTGCATAGTCTATGCCAGTACAAATAGAAAAATACCTGGAGATTTCCAGTTTATCGACAGTTTACCGTGCCTGGTATCCTATGCACTGCATAGCATTGTTATCATTCTGTTATCCTATGCATTTCATTTTTTGTTAGTAATTTTATTATTGAATATATGCATCATCTGTTTTTATAACTGTTCCTCCTTACAAATAAATGAATATTGTTCAAAGACATACCATATAATTTTGTGCTTTCTCTTTCTGCCAATTTTATTATCTCAATTAACTAATAACATTATTCCCAGAGCTGAAGATGCTAATGCAGAAAGAGAGATGTCTTGGCATGACAAGACATTATTATAGGTTGAAGTTTTTATTGCTACTAAACAAATAAAAGCAAGAATTGAAAATTAGATGATCGCTCTGTCACTCACTGAGCTCAGTAGGCTTGGTTATAATTTCATTTACTGGTTCTCTGAACAGGTATCCACTACCAAAAATTAGGTCTTCTTCTCATTTCTACTCACACAAACACTTACAACACAGTTTGAACTAAACAAGGAACAATGTCACCTGCGTGCACCTGAAAAAGTCTTGGCATTCAAAGGTCACAAGTCACTTCATATTTTTCCACCAGCAGTTATAATAAAGGTCCATTAACTGGATTTGCATGAGTTTATGAGCAGGTAAAAATGAAGGGGCAAGAATGGGGACAGAAAGCCTAAATGGTCTGACTACAATAAAAAAAAAAAACAAACACCAAATTCTTCTAGGCTTTCCTTTCTTCCGCTGGTAAAATATGCGGGTACCTCAGTTGGTTTGGAGGAAGCACTGTTGAACTCACAGCTGTTTTTCTGAACTGGCAGTTAAAGATCACCATACAACAAATGAGCTCCTTATGTTTTGATTAGGGGGTGGTGTCTTATACTCTTTCTGTATTTCCTTAAGTCTCTACCTAGAAGTTTCTGCTTTTGTTCTTGCCCTTTCCTCTTCCTCTCTCCTGCCATCCTTGTCCTTGCCCTCCCCTTTCCCATTTCTGGAAAAAATCCTATTGGAGTGACAATAATAAGCCACATAAAACTGACTTTTTTGGGCTCCCTTGTTTTCTTTTCACTGACGGAATACCTGACCTAGAGTGGAATGGTGTGTGACAACGAGCAAGCACTATATTAAAGTAAATTTTACAGGTAATAAATAACTGTAAGATAGATGTGCTTGAGGAAAACAGGAGGAGTTAGTCTTCAAGGCTGTTAATCTAACACCTTTATGGAAGGCAGCAAGTAAGTTGTGAAATGCAACAACAGTTGTCACAACTGTATTCACAAACTGAGAAGTGCATGAGCCTGTCAAGGCACTTTACCTTCTAAAGTCATTAGCACTGGATTTTTGTTTGTAGTTACTGCTCAATAAATAGACTGAGGATTTTGTGGGAGACCGAAATCACCTATATCTCTATAAAGCATGGAGAGGGAGAGGGAATTCCTTCCCTAACAAGCATGTTACATTTCGAGGGGGAAGGGCCATCTGCAGAAAATAGACCAGTTGTCTTGTTTATCTAGTCTCATGCCTTTTCTCTGAATAGTGAGAAAGCCTCCTGTTAGTGTCAAAAGTACTGAGAAATTTGCAAAGTAGACACATATTTGTCCTTTGAATGAGGCAAACATCCTCAACCTATCCACTTACTATTAATCAGTACTTGCATTAGTTCCGCGACCTACCTTGCTTTTTTGTTAAAATGAAGCTTCCAATTACTTCTTAGCCTGAAAAACCCTTTAGCCCTTTCAAACCATGCACACCCTCCAAACATATCCCTTTAACTGTATTGCTTTTCAAAACACAAAAGAAACAACCATTAGACAGAGAATGAAATTAATATTAGCGACTTGTGGTTTGGCAGTGTTCTTTTCTTCTTTTTTACCTTTCATATATCCTTTTTAATACTAATAAGCTCTGGCTTCTAAAAACACTTTTTAAAAACTTGTAATTTACAAAACACAGAAAGTCACCTAAACTTTGGACTGTGATATTACATTCACCAAGTAATTCAAATGAGGGAAAATGTATATGTTTTTAAGTTTCTCCTGTCAAACTCAAAAGTGCTGGCAGTTGAAAGACACAGAAAAGGGAGACTACAATATTGCAGCTGGCATCTGAATCACTCTCCTGAATACCCCACACAAGAATCTTATCAGTATGTTGCTAGCATATTGTACTCAGTGACTTTTCCTGCCTTGAGTATGGGCTCTCCGGAGTGTCTGCAGCTGGTATTGCAGGGAAGGTAACTTAGGTAAGAACTGTGTCTGAAGTGAAGCCTGGCTCAGATGCCTTGCTCTGTGACTGGGTCTACAGGGATAGTTTAATCTAAATTTGCGCTTGAGTGTCTGAACTCAATGTTCATTCACATGTGAAAATCTCTACAGTTTTCCTTACAAAACTTAAACCAAGTTCTCTTAAACTGCTCAGGATTTCAAGATATCTGCTGATCCTCTACAGTTGTCCAACTTACAGCTCTGGATTTAAGACTGTGAAAGTTAGTTTCCTTTTTTTTTTTTCCATAGAGAACAGGAAATCTCAGCTAATAAAACCTGTTTGTAGTTCTCAATACTTCATTTAAATCTTCTTTGGGTGGTCAAGGAAATCAAAGGGAATTCACAGGATTCTTGCCTTCAAAGATTTACCTTGGTACTTACTGGAAGTAAGTGGACCGGCAAGTAGCTGTATGTTATGCAACATGCAAATACTGCATATTTAACATACTCTAATACATGAGATGAAGAACAAATGTAGTCAAGAAGTCCTTAGGTTCAATGCTTGAGAGGTTCAGGAAACTGCCAGATTATGCTATTGAGATTTCTGTGTTGGGCAAGTTAATGATTGTTCATTGGGCACAATTTCATCACTGTACACTTTAGCTGGGTGTAGAGCTCAGCCTTACAAAATCACCTGCCACATGAACAGGCTTAAAAACCATGAAAAGCCTTGGTGCATACATGTAGTATATGTGGAAAAAAGTGAAAGCTTGAGGGCTACAAGGCATGGACTATTTTTTTTTTATTTCAAGCAGAGGCTTGAACCATACATGTGAGCCACAACGCACCTAAACTTCCATGTAACACAGGTTACATGGATTCAGCCTGACACTCCTGCGTGATCATGAGTGAATATGGGAGAAAGCCAGTGAAGGAAACTCAGAGCTGCCCCTATGTTTGGTCTTGTTGTGCACCCACACCTGGTCTGCACCACCTAGCATACATTTGAAGTGCTCTTGTGCCTTTGCTGTGGAGCTGACAGAGCCTTCACAGGAGAATCCTGGTGCTGCATGCTACAGGGACAGCTGGGATCTGTAGGCCACCTTAATCTAATGTGTGTGATAGGCCGGACTACAGGTCTATGTTATGGTTACCAGCCAGATACAGATTTTGGGTCACTCCTGTGCTCAGTTAATTCTCATAAATCCAGAAAAACTTTAAATGGACATGTGCAGGAATCTACCAAATGCTGCTTCTCCCAGAACTTCAACCATCATATCTTTGGCAAATCTTTGGAAAATGCATTGCCCAAAAGCTAAGTGACCTCTGACACCATCCAAAAATTGGGGAAATAAAATGCATGTCCTGAAGTCAGTGATGTATTAGGTACTGGATCAAGATCTGATAAATACGGACTTTCTTGGTTTTAAAATCAAGGATGGGGAAGTCCGGTGTGTACCTCAAGGGGATTTGATTTTGGGCGAAAATAGCTAATGAACTGAATTGTATGATGTTAATTGTTATATGATATTGTACATAATTATTTCTATGGTTGATATCAACGGTATAGCAGTAAAAATCACCCAGATTAATGAAGAATGAACTAATGCCGATGAAACCGAGCAAAGTGCCACGATGATAGAACCGGACGAGTGCTGCAGCAATACTCAAATGAGAACTGGCTTCAGGATGCAACAGCCCAACACCACACACCATCTCTCCAGCCCTGAAAGACTGTTATGACAGATGGAACCCAAAGTCATGGACTAAATGAACTCAATGGACATTTTAGAGGGATGGCCCATAGACTAAGGGAATGATGTCTGTGTGTATATATCAAAAGGCAGGAAGAGTGGTGATGATTAATTGGAATGTATTGGAAAACATGAGACCTGGGCATGACATAGATGGTATAGAATAAGGGGTGGATACTGTCCTGGTTCCGGCTGGGACAGAGTTAGCTTTCTTCCCAGTAGGTGGTGGGGTGTGCTGTGTTTTGGATTTGGTATGAGAGGAGCGTCAATGGCCTATTGATGTTTCGTTTGCTGCCAAGTGGTGCTTGCACTGGGGACTTTTCAGCTTCCCATGCTCTGCCAGATGCATGGGAAGCTGGTGGGAGGGAGCATAGCTGGGGCGGCTGACCCAGCTGGCCAATGGGGTATTCCATACCATGTGATGTCAGGCTCAGTATATAATTAGGAGGTGTGGTCTGGAAAAAGGGGGTTCTTATGGTTTGGGACACGTGGGGCGTCGGTCAGTCGGTGGTGAGCAGTTGCATTGTGCATCGCCTGCTTTGTATATTCTGTTATTGTTGTTGTTATCATTGTTATTACTGTTCTACTTTGTTTTATTTCCATTATTAAACTGTTTTTATCTCAACCTGGGAGTTTTCCTACTTGTGCCTTCCTGATCCTCTCACCCATCCTACCAGAGGTGGGGTGTGAGCTAGTGGCTGTGTGGTGTTTAGTTGCTGGCTGGGGTTAAATTATGACATAAATTTTTTAGAAGAAACCATAGAAGCAATCGAAAGTTAGGCCTATGTCTGATGTCATACATAGGTGTTTCAGACGAGGAACACCTCCTCCTCCAGAGGAGGAAAGAACACCTCCATCACTGGGGACATGTAACGTTGTGTTTTTCTTTAGATAATGGCTTCCATTCTCCTCTTTTATTCTACAGCATAATTCCATGGAATAATTATTACAGTATTGATTTTGGGTTGAAACCTCAGCTTCTGTTCTTGTCCCTCTATGCTTTTTCTCACATAATAGCCAGAAAATAGCCAGAAAATTATCTTTAAAGAATGACTGAAGATTCTCCCACTCTACATGAATCCCCATGGTGGCACAGAGCCAGAGAAGCGTGCATGGAAAGGGTTGATTAGGGATCGACTTGAGATGTCCTACCTGATTGCTGCAGTCACTGTAGTTTAGATCAGCTATAATAGCCTTTTCAGTGAAACTAAAAAAAAGTAGCTTTGAACCACTTCCTTTTCATGGTCCTCTTCTCATCTGTGCTAAATATGACCTCAGCATAAACCGAAACTTTGCATATGATAACACTACATTGTTTCTCGTTTTCTACAGAGACTCCAAATGTCTTATAGCAATAAACTCTTTGATACAAGAATAAACAGATGAGTTAACTGCTGGAAAAATTGAATCAGTCACCAAATCTAAACTGTTACAAAAGGTTTGTCTTTCAGGAAAAAAAGTCTGTTCAAAGAAACGTTTTCTTGTCCAGCATGTTTCTGCTTTGCTAAGGAAAAAAGGGAAAAAAACCCACCCAACAGCTGCTTGTCTTTTGGTCAGTTGTCCTTACAGACAGATGCCAAAACTCATTCTGAAGCTGAAAGTTTCCCCTTAAAGAAAAATATGGCAGTGGTACATTTGCAGAAATGTCACCATTTTGTTGTTGTTCTTGAACAGCCCTTCTGGTCATGCTTTCCTGCTTTTTCCTCTGTTCTGCAGAGCTTTCAAAATAGCATTGTGCTTAAACTTTAAATGATATTTCAACTTACTGCAAACCCCCAAGGTGTTGGCATACTTCCAAGGCATTTAGGAATTCTCCCCCTTCAAAAAGAGAGAGAAAAGAGAGTGTGTAAGAGAAGGGGGGTGGGGGGAGTGGGTGGGGAGAAAAAACTTGTAATGAATTCCACACCTGCATAGCTGAAAGGCGTTTTATGTATTAGAGGTCTCTGGAGTTTTTCAGGTCTGGAGATTATAATGTAGCAATTAAAGCAGGCATTGTAGTAGCACTCATTATCTTAGCAGATCTCTATCATCTATAATTGACAGAGAATGTTTAATTTGAGACATTTAGTAAAATAATATCTGGGACAGTTACATTAAACAGAGGGGAAAGAAACCATGGTTAGGGTCATATTACATTTTGAAAGATGAAATAAGCAATAATTCTGTGGAAACAACAACACGTATGTGGTTCTTGCAGTAAGAATTAATTTGTGGGGCTGATGCATTAATAAAAGGATTAATTGCCAAGTTTCTTAGTTTTGGCTTCTAATAAGTCATTTGCGATTTTATTTCATCCAATAACCACAGCTGCTTTCACTTTATTTTTGAGTAAATGCTTTGTAAAAAGAAAAACAGTCCTGGAAACACTGAAGGAAGGAGGTAAGGAGAAAGATTTCCTGAATCAGTGTTTGTTTAAAAAGTGAACATTGGTCATATCAAAGCATCAGCAGACACTCTAAAGTACTCCAGCTGGGGTCACTCTCTTAACAGCAGTGGAGATGTTTGGGATCAGTTCCACCCATGTGGAGAGTACCCACACTCCTTTATGTAAAACTATTCTTTTTTCCAAGTAGTGGATCCCAATGACAGCAAATAAAGCTATCTATCTGCTCCTGTGACTGCATCATAACCCAATACAATTCCTATTTTTCATGTATTTCTCTATGATCTAAGCATTCTTGTAGGTGTATTGACCACAGAGCTGCAACTATGCCATTAAAGTTGTGTTTATTTATAAAATAAACCACAGCCTTGGCTAGGTTAGGTTTTTTGCAGCTGATATTATTTACTTTTGGAAAATCTTGTCCAGTGTCTGAAAAAGCTGGGGATATCACCATAGTAGTTGAACACCAGGTCACAGGGACTGAAAGAGTTAATAGATTCTGGTCACTTCTGAGTGGATAAACAGGAAAAAAGAGCAGTGGAATGTGAAATGGAGGAAAGTTGGAATTCAGGCTGAAAGGCTAGAGTTTACAAATCAGAAATTCAGACAATTTTATTTAAAAATCTTAAAGGCAAACTATCAAAGAAATATCAGAAGCTCTGATACCCTCTCCAATCCACGCTTCTTAATTCTGACAAGGTTATTGTATGAAGTTTGATAAGCTGCCACATTAAATGAAAAAATATTATTATCTATGAGTCATTTTCTTCCAACCATTCTTCCAGATTATTTTACAATCCCATTTTGCCAGACTGTATTGGATATAAAAAGACCTGTGTCACATACAACAACAACAATAAAAAACACTTCTCAGCTGTTACATAACATTAGGAGAATGAGGATAATGTGGAATATGTAGTCTAAACTTTGAAAGTGGTTGGAGTAGTTTGTTGCTTGGATTCTTTCACAAATATCTTTCTCAATGGGAGTGTAATAAGACTAATTCACAGGTCATAAATTATACGTATGCTCCTCAGAAAAGTACACATTATGCGTGCTCTAGTGGAGAGTGAATCCTCCACTGAGAAGACTTAATCACTTACAGTGCGCTAAGGAAAACAAATCTGTACCCTATCCTCCACAGATCCACTGGAATGAGCTGCTTCTGCTTTACTTCGTATATCCCGGCTGAAGAAAATGACTGCAGTAACCTGAAAATTCTCCTATGTATGAAACAGCCACCACGTTTTACCCATTTTGTATACTTACCTCTAATTCAGGGGACATGAGAAGTCATTAAGAAAAAAAACACATACTAATCTTTTATTAACTCAGGACAAGAGATGAGCATCCAACTCATTGATGTGATACTGAAAAAAACA
Source organism: Fulmarus glacialis (assembly GCF_000690835.1). Classification (NCBI taxonomy): domain Eukaryota; kingdom Metazoa; phylum Chordata; class Aves; order Procellariiformes; family Procellariidae; genus Fulmarus; species Fulmarus glacialis. The sequence continues at coordinate 17,832 of NW_009233795.1, read as the reverse complement.
TTTTATGTTTCTACCTTCCAAAAAAACATGGGAAAAAATAATAGTAATCAATATGAAAGAGAGTCTTAGGAGCAATAGCATGTACACTGACTCATAAAACACAGTGGGGAAAAAAGGATGGCTATTTCATAAATGTAAAGAAAGGCCCTGGCCCTTTGCAGACAGATGCAATTATTGACCGAGAGGAGATTATATGAAAAAATACATACCTACAGAAAACCTAGAGCAAAACTATTAAAGAAATGCCAGTAATTGAAACTAAAGGTAAAATTCCAAAATAGCACGCTTGTCAGGATTGCTTCTAGACATTAGTGCTGGATGGAAATAGACAGTTGGATCAAAAGCAAGTAGGATTCTCAGTTAGTCTTTTTTTTTTCCTGTGATTAGCTGCTCACACAACCCTCAGTAGTGCAGCCAGATTTATTTTACAGCTAATCTGTACCGTGTCCCCACCCTTTGTCTTGTATTATTGGTTTAATTTATTTTTCTCTATTTTTATCTTTTCTTGAATAGCTTCTGACCTTTTTAGAAGGATTGATACAAATGGGGATAGCTTGAATTTTTTTCTTTCTGTGTAAGCTCTGGCCTCAATAGTTTCCAAAGTACGCAATCAGCCAAACACATATGGTAGACACAGCTTTTGCTACTGCAGATGCTTCCCAAACTGGTCTTCTCTCTACTTTTATTTCTACATTTCTCCTGACTACAATTTATAGTAGATCTTGTCTGACAGTCATCAATTTATGGTACAGACCAAAAGTATTTTTGAAAATCAAAATGTCATGTTCAGTTCTCCTAATTAATTCTTCCATGTGCAAGTATGGGTGTTTCCCTTTTTCTGAGTGACGTCTTGCAATATCCAAAAGCTCAGTGGAAATCTCCAAGGTAAGATGACAGAACAGCTGGTGACAAATTCTTCTTAAACACTTTACTTTCTCTCTGACCCTACTCCCGTTATCAACACTACTATGCTTCATGTATCAAGCAAAGAAGGCATTTTCATAGAAGCTGAAATAGTAAGATAAGTGTACTTGGAGAATTTTAAAAGCATGTGGAAGTACAGAATTTGATTTCCATAAAGTACTTATTGTCCAGATAGTTTCCTTTGTGTTGTTGCATAACTCAGAAAACATCATTTGGGGGGAGAAGTGAGATGAAATTCATGGGGTGAAAGAAAGCTCATTCATGCAAGATCCCTGCTGACCTTGGGAGCTGATGCCAGAGCTCCTGGCTGCAGAAAACAAGCCTGCCTCATGCAGGCATCCATTGCCAGGATGGGTTATCCCAGGCACAGTTGCTTGATTCACCAGCTGTTTGGGGTGAATCCAGATGATCTCCATAGCCATATGAGCTTTGCCAGGATTTGCCTCATTTAGTACTCAGTAATTAGTTATGATGACTTTGTTCAGTATCTCATGTGGTGAGGAAGTGTGAATTCAGAAGAGAGATGAGAGTTTTATGAACTCTGAAACTTTCACAGCAATTGACATTTTGTTTTCTGAAGAAAAGAACCCTTGCAACCTATACACCTTCTTTTTGTGGCGCTTCAGTCCGTAAGTGCTGCTTGCATTAGTAGAAATCTGCAGACACAACAGTAACAGTGATAGTATAAAAAAAATGAACATGCCAGTTTGGCTTTAGAGTTGAGAAAAATGTTGAGCTATGGCAGAGGCACAGTCTAAAAATACTTTGCGAATATTTAACAGGAGCACATGCTTAGGTTTTTTTAATAATTTTGTGGGGCAAAGGAATCTAAGCCTGCATCTGCTCTGATCCTTCCATATCCTCTTTATCATGATGAAAAGTCATATTTCTATTTTTCTTTGCAATATTGCAGGAAATAGCCTGTACCCACAAAAAGCAAGTGCATATGATCTGCGTGAAACCAGACATGCAACTTAAAGCCCAAATGAGTACATATAACTTGTGTCAGCAGTGTTTGCAATTATATGAATAAAGGCAGCTGGCTGCATCTTTATATGTAATAGCATTAAAATGCTTAGATTTCTGAACAATTAATGACTTATTTAACAACATTAACAGTTACTTGTGACTCTGCTTCAGGCTGCTAACTTTCAAAATGACCTTTCAAGCTCAATATGATTGATTTCAATGGTATTGTTACATAAATACTGATGATGTCACATTCTGGAAGTTTCTACACTAACACATCTGTGGGCTGTGAAGTATGTTCCAATGGAAGACTGGGAACTTAATGTTAGCAATTCTAAGTATATAACAATGCAATCCTTTAATATATCAGTAACAATTTGGTTATAAAGAGACTTCACAAGCAGAAAAAAATAAGGATCTCAGTCTCTTATGTAACACTGAAAGACACATTATAGAAACAGGAACTCCTCCTTAAAAAGAAACGCAGACCTTGATGTTCCTGTCTCTCTTTTCAGTAATTTCTTTAACTGAGGAGCAACTGTGCCTAGGCCTGATAAGTAACCACTATAACTTACAACATTAAATATAATTAGTTTTATCTACTGAAATAATGTATTCTAAATTAAATATCCTTTCTCAGCATTGTTGTCTGGCAATTTTTCTTTTCCTGTTGTATGAGACTTACTGCTATTTAGCCAATGAGAAATATTATAAGTTAGTATTTTTCCCACCCTGATAGCTTTGAGATGTAACAAGAGAAAGCAACCCAGGACTTACAGACCTCTTACTAGTAGCTCACTGAGCATGGGAATATCTAGCTACAGTGATGCCCATAGTGCCAGCCTTCCGGTTTGAGTTCTTTTTCCCCTTAACTTATTTATAAATGGAAATATTTTCACATGGTTTATGCCAAATCATTCACTATCAGAAAATAAATGATTTCACCACTGACTAAATCCTATAATTTTAGTGTTGTGCCACTTAGTTTAATTAGGCTTTACACTAACTTCCTGTTATTTGCACAGTAAAATCTTGGCTTGAGATATCTTTGGCTGAATTGCTTGTAGACACTATTGTTTGTAAGAATTACTTTATGCAAAGAATAGAAAAACACTGTAGCTCATGAAACTTTCTCATAATACTCCCTCTGCAAGGAGAGAGGAAAGTGATGACACGCCTCTATACAAACAAACACAATCAAGGTTGAAAAGAAAGTGCTTTGACAAAAGCTTCCAATAGATTTAATTGCAAGAGAAATTTCACACCTGGTTTCTGAAAAAAACTAACAGCCTTATTTTACTGCAGATCACAAAGTGATGGTAATTTCAATGGGAATGCAACTATTTCAAAACTTTTCACACATATCCCTAAATTTACAAGAAGGAGAGAGACAGAGTGTGCCTTCTGATATGTGTGAAATTTGGAGTAGGGGAAGAGGGCTGTCTGCAGGAGTGATGGTCTACTCTTACAGAAGTGGCTGCAAGTAGTAAATACATTGGCTCCTTTAGTCCAGAAACTTCCTCTTTATTTGTATAGTACCTGAATGGAGCACGACCCTGGTTCTGGGAATAGTCTCTAGTTACAAGGCTAATAGCAGCAGCAGCAGACTGAATAATACCTGATTTTCTCGTATCTCATTGCATAGTGTTGTCAGGGGTTAAAAGGCACTTATTACATTGGAGAATTTAGACACTTAAAGTGGGTTTTTCTTGTACTGAATGCTCTCGGTCAGCTGTCTCTTAACCCTGGGAATACATGTTCTTAAATGCCCCAGGCACCTAGACTAGTGTTTTTTCTTTTGTACAGGCACCCTGCAGTGCAGGGTAGGTTGACACCTGACAGGCCTGATCTGGATCCCAAAACTGGACATTCCCCCAGATAGATTCTCTTAAGCAACCTATTGAAAGCTAATGCAAAGGAACAGGACAGGGCATTGCACAAAATGGGTTTGTGGCTACCCTTTTTTGGAAGTGTATCCACAGAAAGAAAGGACGTTTAGAGTTCCTTTCTCTTCAGTGGTTAACACACTTGTGTATAAAACCAGAGACCCCCATTTCCCCCTGTAGCCTGCATGGGTTTGAACTCTTATATTCCATAAAACTCATATATTCCTGACTGCCTGTGTTTTGATTACTTTGCGTGAGCTGGGATGAGGGAGTGAAGGTAGAGAAATATCCCTCACACACCCTGGTGCAGAAATGCCACAAACAAGGGGGAAAACCTTTATGGTTTGAAATCATCTGGGAAGTTACTTGCTAAGTGTACAGATATTTTTAAGTGTTTAGATTTTAACAATACCACAAAAAAAGTGGATGTTCTTCTTTAGGTACATAGAATGAGGCATTGAGGTTTCTGTATTTTAGAAATAAAAGATGTACAGACATACTCAGATGATGATGATCTCTCGATAAAATCAATAGCACTTCATGCTTTGAATTTTGTCCCAGTCTCTCCTCCTTTTTTTTTCATCTAGCTGACAGTGCTTAAGATACCAGTAGGAGATCTGCTTTATTCATTCTCTGGTAACTATACTTGCCAAACAGAGTAACAAATGATAGCTCCTGAGAAGATGTCTTTTGTTTGCATTAAGCTCAATGCTTGATGAGTTCAGTCCAACAGCACCAACTATTCTGGCAGACACATTCAGAAAATAAAATGATCATGAAAAATAGGTCCGAAGATATCGGGTTGAAATTTAACATAGACAAGAATACAATACCTAACAAAAAGGATAAATCAAACAAACAAAATGAGGAGTATCTGGGTAGTCAGCCATCTGTAAGCAAGTATCGTGTGGTTCACACACTACACACAAGTCACAAAAAGATAATTTTGTGGAAAAGTCATCCATTAGTTGATCTTACCAGAAGTATCCTGTGCAGAATATTCAGAAAAATGGCTTCGCTTCAATCTAGTTCTACTTAAAGCAGTCAAACCAGTAGCACCAGTTATTAAAATTAATTAGAATGAGATTGTTAGTATATATTAGTATCACAGGAGACACACCATCATTTTTCTCTGCTATAAACTTTCACCTTTCTCACGAGAAAACCCCAAAATATTATGACCGATTACTGAATAAATTAGGTGACTTTTCATAGATAGGACTTGATGACCTGTCGAGGCCCCTTCCAACCCTACATTTCACCGATGTTAGATTTAGTTCCAAGTGAGATTCTATAAGATCCTATGCCATGATAAACCTATTTTCTATATTTTGAAAGGAAGTTAATAGGTTATTGAGATATTACCTAGATATATAATATGAAAACCAGATGTTAGTCAGGTTAAATATTTCTGGAAAAGTAATTGCAGGAGAGATGAAGGCAGCATTCGATGTTTGGCAAGGAAGCAATATGTTGCAGTTATCTCAGCAAGTCATTCACGCTTCATACATCAGAAGGTATAAGTCCTTAAAGGGTCCTGCCAATCTAAAAGAGTGGAAAATTCCTTTCTCAAGCAGGGGAGAAAGGTATGTCTGACACGTACCTGTAGTTTGTAGAGTGTATCTATCATCTCAGAGCACAGACATGGCCAAGGCTGATATGTGCCTCAGAGGAAACTGGGGAAAAAATCCAATCCCAGAGATCAAACTGTCCATCAAAGACAAATCCTTCCTGACCTCTATAGATTATTAAATGAAAACCTGAAGTATGAAATGTGATTAAGTTCATTATCATAATAAAGAACTGCAACTGTAAATGATGTTACCCATTTTTTTTTGAGTAAAAATTGTGTAAGAAATTATATCTTAGTGTAATCCAATTGTGATTCCCAGTGTTAGTTCAGATATAAATGCTGGAATTAAAGTTAGTCCAATTGTAAACTGGATCTGGACATAACTTCCATCAGTCCATTTTTAAAAGAAATGGCATTTTTTTCTCAGTATGAAAAAGGGAGAAAAGAAGCAAGATTGCTGTGAATTTAGTCTTCTTACCTACCCATTTTATAAGCAGTGACTGTAAAAATTTTAAGGTTTTCTCTTCTGCATATTGCATCATCCACAATTTAACTAAGCACTATAGAGTATATTCAGCTAAAACAAATACTTGCATAAATCTAGTCATAAGTAAACATGATTTTCTGGGTTTCTTTACAAATCTAACTGCTCCTGCAAAGCATTAGAATACGCTCCTTTTGCGATCATTCAGAGTAGCAATAGAGAAGGTACAGAATCTTATGATGTATGAACCTAAAATATCCATAGTTGATTCATAACAAAATTTCACAAATTTTTTTAAATCCATCAAGGGTAAGGCAAAGTCTTTTTGAGATCTCTCATGCCTTTTGAAGTCTATCAGCTTTTTGAGTATCTGTCATGCATGGCTTTTAAACTGAGAAGTGTTATTCAAACATATTTGAAGTTATAATCTAGCTGGCAATAAGAAGTTCTCCTAGCAGTTACTTTGTTTGCAAGGCCATTAAAGTTTTTTGTAACTTGGCCTGAGGTCCCTTTAGTCACTCAGGAGATAAACTGCTGGATGAAAATAACCAACACTTTTATTAATAGAGTAAGTGCTTAGCTCCATGTCCTCAAAGGTTTTTAATGCGTCCAATCAGTATTTGGGCTACTACTCTGCATAACTTCTAACTCTGTTCAACCTTCTGGAAATATCTGATCATTGCACTTACCAAATGGTTAACTTCATCATTAGCCCAGCCACATCCTCACTTATCATTACATCTGTCTGTAAGCATAGATACTGCCATACATACCATTTATCCTTACGTGGTTCTCCTCTTCACAGATAAGTGCCAGCATTTTTTTAAAAATGCTGAAGACATGGTTTGATACTAAATGTCAGGTGAGAATGATGATATAAAATAAATATAAATAAGGGAAAACATACTGTAAATTTTATGGCATAGGTATATAGTATAATAACACAGTGTAACCATGCAATTGATTTCATATGGATTTTCTATTTTTTATGCGTTAAGGTGATCTTCAGAAAAACAAAGAAGGAAGTTTTCTCCTCTTCATTAATGCCTCCTGCATTCCCAAAATGCTTAGGTGCGTTACTGAAGCCTTTAGCCTTCCTCTGCACATCAAGCATGGATCATTGCCAGAGGCAGGAGACCTGGTTGACTAAGAATCAGATCAATTACATATTCCTTAGTTCTATGAGATCTGGAGTATTTTTCCTGTGTTGGAAAAGAGAACGGTATTTTAACAAAAATCTAGCCTGAGCTATATCTTGCAATCCCATTGTTGTCATCCTGTTCTTACCAAGGTTTGCATTTAGCACAAATTGAGTTAAAAAGCATGGCAGGAAAATCTTGGTATTTCTTTTACATGTTAATGTTAATTTGTTGATTAAATGTTAATGTTAATTAAGTGTTCATTTTTGTTAAATTTTATTTCTTGTTAAGTCCAGGATTTTGATTCAGAATATTTTAACACTCTAGCATGATCTTTAACAAGTTTTCAAAGTAGTTCCCTGGTGGTGAATGAGGTTCCCCTCTACTGAGTGGCCCTGCATGCCCATTGTCCACACAGATACTTGATAAATTTGCTCAGTTCCTCTTGGATCACTTCCCAGATTAATAGATGGCACATTTCCATACCAATCCTGTTTAAAGCCCATCTTTACAAAATCTAGAGATTTTACTTTGGTCGGGATCATTTGCCTGTATGACGTGAGGCAGGGAGATTTAAACCACAGAATTAATTCATGTGTTTTTAAAAAACCTGTTGGCTTGACACTTTTTCACAGACTCAACCTCTTCGGTTTGTTTTGACCTGCTTTTAGCGCAAAAAAATCACCAATGCAGAAAACACTGTTATACTTAATTCTCTCTGCATTAAGGCTAGAAGAAAAAGCAATGACTGAATAGCTGTGAGGAGGAAAATCATAGCAACAAAGTAGGAAAAAGTTATGTGGCCTTCAAAATACCAGTCAGTGAAATTCTGTCCTTCGAGCAAGAACTAGTTCAGCAACCTGAGTAAGAGTCAGGTTTGTCTGGCTAATGGCCTGGCAGTCTTAGCTTGGGAGATTTTCACAAACCAGGATCAGAACTGGTTTGTCCTCTAGCAAAACCAGGCCATCTCTTATTTCATTGGTGATAACAAGATTTGAGCTGCAACCCTAAAATGACTATATCATATTTTTTCCATAATTATGTTCTGGATTGTAGAATCACGTATTTTGGGTACTCACAATGCTCATGGGAGCGCAAACAAACAAACAAACAGCCCTGCCCAAAACCTTGTTTAGTAAGCTGTGCTTGTATGTCACACCAAAATTTGGTCTCTCAATTTAGGTGAGCACTTGCGTTCCTCAGAGGTCACTCAGATATACCCATAGTATTTTGTTTAGGAATAAACATGATTCAGCATGCTTAGGCCTTTCTCTTCAATAATTTATTTCCATGAGAAACAGGCTAAAACAACTTTTCACAAGATGCGCGTGTGCCATAGAGATCTCAAAAAACATTTATCATGACCTTTGAAGCTTTGTTTTTGTTTGCTGTATGGGCAGATCCTATAGTTACCTGCTGACTAGTGAAAAATACATTCAGATGGACAACAGATCAATTGAGCTGTTGATAGTAGTGCCTTTTATGAAATGTGCTATGGCTAATAGTCAACTTCTTATTGCTACACAGCCAACATGACAATGACCAAAAATGATCTTTGATTTCAGATTCTGGAAAGAACTTTTCTGATAGAGTCAGGGTGACTCAAAAGGCTTGTGTATTCTGAAGACAGAGTTTGAAAAAAACAAAATAAAAATGATAAGATTGAAATTATCTTCCTAATGTTTTTGCATGTTTTGCTTTTCCTTTGGAGTCCAGCTTGTGTATTCTCCTTTCTTTATAAAAAAAGGACAAGACATTCATATTTGTTTTATGAATTAGACCTGGAGAACTTCTTTAAATGCAAACTTTTCCTAATTTTTCACAGTTAACTAACAGTTTCATTTAAAATATTGATTAACTTGTTGGAGACAGATATATAATGCAAGCCACAAGCCTGATTGGTGCATTCAGTCAATATATTTCTTTATTCCAACAATTCCAAGAAAATTTAAACGCTTCCTTAATAAGTATTTCACAGTTTCTATTGGTTTTGTTTTGTTTTTAATGCATCTGCTGTGATGTGATAGCAGGTACTAAATAGTTTATGACTTAAAAATTCTAAGTTTTTGACACTGTTAGAAATTTTTGTGTATAATAAACTGAAATATTTGTTGCTACCAAACACACAATAATTCGGTGCCAGACAAAGATATATGTATATTTATTACCAGAGAGTATAGGGCTTCCTATTAACTCCAGGCAAAAGCATCGGAACCCCTGGGATTATAATAATACATTCAAATCTTAATGTTCATTATTCACTGTGGAAATTTATGGCATCAATGCTGTGGACCCTCGGACCTTTTCTGAGGGTTTCTGGGATAAGGGCATTGCACATGTGGGTTGGCATTTGGTGATGTGGGCCAGATGGCTATTTTTGCATGTTTTCTTCAACATATTGAGTTCACACCTTCCCAGCTCTCTACTTTTCTCTGTCCCAAAGACAGAAGCATAATTTCCAAACTTGGTGATTACAGCACTATAATTCATTCACCTCTAAGGATCAGATAATCCATAACAGCTAGCTCTTCCTGGAATGACTAGAACTGTTCCTTTTGACAGACACAGTGATTTTTCTTTTGGCCCACAAACAATGATGATTTTCAGCATAGATTATAGGATGAAGGAAGTGACGATTCAGTATGTGTCACTCTTTCTTTTGAGTCAAAACTCAGTACGCTTTGGAACATAGGTTTGTGAAGATATCTTCCCTGGAGAAATAAAACAGATGTATCTTTACCAGTGTAAGAGGAAATGGCATATTTAATAAAGCAAATGACCATATTAGACCTCCCATCTTGGCCACATTTCATTTTTGGTAAGATGTTTGAACAATGTATTTTTTATTACAATTGAGTACAATACTCTTGTTCAATTGTCTTCAATACTCTTCACTTCTGCTAATTTGCAGTGAGGCAAATAACATATAGAATTATATCATACACTATAATATGAAATAATGATTGTAAATTCCTAATGCTGCAGTTTGTATTTTATGAAAAATAAGCAGCCAACCATTGTCAAACATTCTGAGCTCCTCAAATGAAAGTAGCTGTATGTAAGTTAAAGTAGATGCATCCCAGGGTCCGGAGTGAATTGGCTGGTGTTGTTCCCAAGTCACTCTTCATCATATTCGAAAAGTCATGGCAGTCAGGCAAAGTCCCCAGTGACTAGAAAAAGGGAAACATCACTCCCATTTTTAAAAAGGGTAAAAAGGAGGACCCTGGGGATTATTGATCAGTCAGCCTCACCTCTGTGCCCAGTAAGGACATGGAGCAGATCCTCCTGGAAGACACATCAAAACATATGGTAGACAGGGAGGTGATTAGCGACAGGCAACATGGCTTCAACACGGGCAAATTGTGCCTGACTAATCCAGTCACCTTCTACGATGGAGTGACTGCATCAGTGGACAAGGGAAGAGTTGTGGATGTCATCTACCTAGACTTCTCTGAGGCCTTTGATACAGTCCCCACAACATTCTTGCTGCTGAATTGGAGACATATGGGTTTGATGTATGGACTGTTAGATGGATAAGAATTTGGCTGGATGTCCGTGTCCAAAGAGTTACAGTCAATGGCTCAATATCCAAGTGGAAAACAGTAACTCATGCAGTCCCTTAAGGGCCCGTACTGGGCCCAATACCATTTAATATCTTCATGAATGATACAGACAGTGGGATTCAATGCACCCTCAGCAAGTTTGCAGATGACACTAAGCTGAATAGTGTGGTTGATTATGTAGAAGGAAGGGATGCCATCCAGAGGGACCTTGACAGGCTTGAGGAGTGGGCCCATGTTGAACCTCATGAAGTTCAACAAAAAGCCAAGTGCAAGGTCCTGCACCTGGGTCGGGGCAGCCCCCAGTATGAGTACAGAATGGAGGATTAATTGATTGAGAGCAGCCTTGCGGAGAAGGACTTGGGGATACTGCTTGATGTAAAATTGTACATTAGCTGGCAATGTGCGCTTGAGCCCAGGAAGCCACTCATAAAAGAAGCAATGGCCAGCAGGTTGAGGGAGATGATTGTCCCCCTCCACTCTGCTCTCATGAGACCCCACCTGGAGTATTGCGTCCAGCTCTGGGGTCCCCAGTACAAGAAAGGCATGGACCTGTTTGAGCAGGTCCAGAGGAGGGCCACAAATATGATCAGAGGGCAGGAACACCTCTGCTATGAAGAAAGGTTGAGAGAATTGGGGTTGTTTAGCCTGGAGAAGAGAAGGCTCTGGGGAGATCTTATTAGAGACTTTCAATATATAAAGGGGGCTTATAAGAAACACAGACAAAGAATTTTTACCAAGGCCTGTAGTGACAGGACAAGGGGCAATGGTTTTAAACCAAAAGAGTGTCAATTTAGATTGGATGTAAGGAAGAAATTTTTTTATGATAAGGGTGGTGAGACACTGGAGCAGGTTGCCCAGAGAAGTTGCGGATGCCCCATCAGGGGGCTTGGACTAGCTGATCTTTGAAGGTCCCTTCCAAACCAAAACATTCTGTGATTCCATGATTCCATGATTCTATGATAAACATGAAGTAGTTTAGTTATTAATCTCTATTTTTTTTAAGCCAAAGTTTTCATTCATCTCTACCTGTATCACTAGGGATCTATTCTACTTTTTAATAAATATTTTTTGACCTTGTTAATTTCTTGAACCTTCTTGTTATGCAGTCTTTTCGAGCTTATACCCCTATTCCTGATGCAGAAGTGATTAGTGTAAGTGCTCATTAGATTTAAGTACTTTGTAAGATAAATAATGTGAACGTTAATCAAAATTTGCTCATGTATATCACATGTATATGTAAATGAAAGTAATTTAGATATTCCAGATACTCTGCTAAGCTTTTAAACCCAGGGAAGCAAAATACATCACAGAAAACTTAAATTGTTTTTAATATGACTGGGAGAGGTTCCAACAGATCAGCCAAATATTTTGGATTTTTTTTGCAGGTAGATATCAAAGTGGAAAATGGCTTGTGTCTAGTTTTGATATAAATTAAGCAAAAATTTTCTATGTTATCAAGATTTTAGTGTCTTAGAATACATGCCTAAACTTTATTTTGTCTTTTACACGATCTTACCTAGTAACAAAAACTAAACATCATGGTATCAAGGACTGTTTCTTCACATTGTGTTTAAGTTTGTTAAAGATTCTTTTTAAGTCAGTTATCTGCTTTTATAATGTTTCCAAGTAAAAGATTTTTCCTGACTGTTTAATTCTGAAGGTGGTTTAGCATACAATTTTCTATTCATAGAAGTATATGAGATTTTAAAGTCCATGGAATTTGAAGGCATTTATCTATGTGAATAAAATATATTGGTGAGCTAATTAAAAAAAAAAAAAATCAAGTCTCAGTAACCCTTGTGCTACTTAAGCATTAATAATATCTCAACAGTTAGGAGAGAGATCATGTTCCCTTCATACTCCCACAATGAGAACTGACAGTGAGAGATTACCGTATCAGGGAACAACGTGCCCTTCCACTGACTAGCTAAGCTGATGGACAAAAGATCTTTGGAAAAGAGTTATGCTGATGATATATTCATATCAGATTTGCTTGTATTTTTGAGTAACTTTTTGCTCTCTTTTTAACTTCAGAGAATTGCATCACTTACGTGAAAGATGAATTTGGCCTCATGGGTGGAAAGTCTACTGACATTCAGAAAAATAGGTTCATGGCAATACCAACAAAATGGGATGAAAAAGAAGGTCCTGCCCCTACTAGATAATAATACACATTTCGGAACTCTGAAGATGTCGTGGTTTAACCTGGCAGGCAGCCAAATACCACGCAGCCGCTTGCTCACTCCCTTGCTCACTCCCCCTGCCAGTGGGGTGGGAAGAGAATCGGAAGGGGGAGAGTGAGACAAACTCGTGGGTTGAGATAAAGACAGTTTAATAGAACAGAAAAAGGAAAATAACAATAATAATAATAATAATGATAATATATACTAAATGAGTGATGCATAATGCAATTGTTCACCACCTGCGTTGACCGATAACCAAGTAACAATCACTACTTCCTGGATCACGCCTATCATTCATACACTGAGCATGACGTCACGTGGTATGGAATACCCCATTAGCCAGCTGGGCTGGCTGTCCTGATTATGTTCCCTCCCATCTTGTGTACCTAGCTCAGTCAATAGGCATGGGAGCTGTCCTTGGACTAGGAGGGTACTTAGCAATAACTGAACACATCAGTGTGCTATCAACATTCTCCTCATACTGAATCCAAAACACAGCACTAGGAAGAAATTTAACTCTATCCCAGCTGAAACCAGGACAGAAGAGAATAAGAGAATACCTTGCATTATTTTCTTGATATTCAAAGCTCAAAATAAAAAGCTCTTTTTCCCTTCATCCACTATAATTCAAGAAATTGGAGACTAGAATGAAACTGTTTTCTTCCTCTGGTGGACCAATCCCAGACTCTGAAAGTTCACCTTTTCGTACCTCTTCTACCACTAGATTTTGTCTTTTCCTTACTTTAGCCAACTCCTTCTTAGATTAATATCATTCACAAGTGGAGAACAGAGAACACCTTGAGGATGAAATCGAATTACCCAGCTGTTTTTTTCCCCTCTATTCAGTACATCATGCAGGTGTTTATTTTTTAGCCACAGCACATACGTGACAATTATCAGGAAAAGAGCTACGTAAAGGTTTGACATGAAGAATTTCAAAAGAATCAGAACACTATATTGTCTGACATTCTCCAAACATTTGCTCTGTGGTCATTTTCTGCTTTCAGATCTGTTATAGCACATTTGAAGTGCAGACTTCTAGATATCATTTTTCACTACTTACATATGTTAAACATCCTTACAGAGGGCACTTTATTCTTCACTTTATTCTCTTAAGCTATCATTATTCTTTTGGTGTTTAAGTATGCACTTCTTTGTCCTCAGCTGTTCAAATTCCTCTCAGGTTGGCAGTCATCCTTCTAAGGATAATAGTAAAATGATATAGTGAAGAGTAGTAGCACACAGTCCTTCAAAAGGTCCTTGAAAGGCACAAATTAGAGATGCTTTATACATTTATTTTTAAAAATGTTCTATTTGCTGTGCAGTTATGATCCCACTGAAACATTATCCTTTATTTCTCAACAAGCTGAGCTGGCAGTTTGTGCCCTATACAGTGGGTAGACTATTTTACGCCTCCCCTTCTATGTTGTCAACCTGTGCTAATAGAAATGTTTATAAAATGCTGATACTGAAATATTGCAGCTTAACAGTTCAATAGTTCTTTAATGACCCTTCTGTTTTATTAATAAAATGATTTATAGAAATATTTAATCTCACTGATTTACCATTAGCATTAATGAGTCTAGTTATTAAACACTTTATTTCAGAATGTCACAAAAATACAAACCCTGTAAAACGCAGTATCTTGCACTAAGTTATTTTGTGTTTAGAGGGAATCAATGGTGTTGAAATCTCAGTTTTTCCTCAGTGAAGCAGAGTTATTCATTAGCATAGGACTAGATGACTATTCTATATAATTTCCCTGTCATTATTATTAGATTTTATCCAAATAATTTAGAACAGGGCCAATCACAAAAGTAATCCCAAAGACCGAAAATAGAAGGGCATAACCAGTCAGTAGAAATAAAGGTATTTCCATTGTCCTTGACTGTTAAACAAAGACTGCTTGATTATCGACTGTTAGTAAGAATCTGATTCTTTATTACTCTTAATCTAATTTCTTGAGAGAAATAATTTCTAACACGTTGTAGGCTATTACAGGGTATTTTAAAATAATACAACCATCACTCCTCTTTATATGTACCTTCACATTGTTGTACAAAGTGCTATTAGGTAGGCAACCTTCACTCAGCCTCATGCATTAGGAAGCTCATAAAATAGTCACTTTATTTTGGGAGTAACTTTCTACCAGGATGTCCTGGTTTTGGCTGGGATAGAGTTAATTTTCTTCCTAGTAGTTGGTATAGTGCTGTGTTTTGGATTTAGTATGAGAATAATGCTGATAACACACTGATGTTTTAGTTATTGCTAAGTAGTGTTTACATAGTCAAGGACTTTTCAGCTTTCCATGTTCTGCCAGGTGCACAAGAAGCTGGGAGGGAGCATAGCCAGGACAGCTGACCCAACTGGCCAATGGGGTATTCCATACCATATGACGTCATGCTCAGCATATAAAGCTGGGGGAAGAAAAGGGAAGGGGGGACTTTCAGAGTGATGGCATTTGTCTTCCCAAGTAACCACTACTCGTGATGGAGCCCTGTTTTGCTGGACATGGCTGAACACCTGCCTGCTGATGGGAAGGAGTGAATGAATTCCTTGTTTTGCTTTGCTTGCATGCGTGACTTTTGCTTTACCTATTAAACTGTCTTTATCTCAACCCATGAGTTTTCTCACTTTTACCCTTCCGATTCTCTCCCCCATCCCATTGTGGGGGGAGTGAGTAAGCAGCTGTGTGGTGTTAGGCTGCCTGCCAGGTTAAACCACAACAGTCCTTTTTGGCACCCAATGTCGTGCTGGAAGGGTTCGAGATAATGACAGGTTTGACTGGAATGTGCCAGATCGAATTTATAGCTGTTATTGCTGTTTAGCTATTAATTGGCAGGCTCCTGTGCTTGCCACGGGGCTTGCTTGCCTTACTGTATATTAGAGTCTAGT
>NW_009233795.1:1398-2191 GCF_000690835.1 Fulmarus glacialis | reverse complement strand
CAGGTCATCGCTGCTGTTTCTGTGCTTCTGTACTGGACAGGCTGGAACTCCAGTGTGAAGTCGAGTTGAAGGGACTGTGGCCTGTGGATGAGTCCATGTGGGAGCAGGACATCCCGAGGCGTCTGTGACCATGGATAAGCCCATGCTCGAGCAGGTACATCTTAAAGAATCTATGGCTATGATTATGTCTGTGTCTATGGTCTGGTCCAAAGGGACCAGAAGCCACTGAGGCGAAGGGCTCTGGAGTGCCAGGGGACCCTTCCTAAAGCGGTAAAACTGCGGCAAAACCTGCAAAGGCAAAAGCACAGGGAGAGAGAGGATGCCCCAGCCTGTCACCCCAAGCTGGAGGAGTGAGCTCCTGACAAGCGACAGCTCTGACTCAGTATGGACGAGGACAGGAGGGAGGGCGGCCAAACCCCCTGACATACAACAGCAGCCCCCCATGATGGGCGGGCAAACAGGACATGGCACGGCAGAAGGGCGTGGCGCAGCAGTTCGCGCAGGGAAGGCGAGTGGACAGGGTGCAGCCCCCCCTCCTGGCTCTAGAGGCTAACTCAACTAGTGGTCATCGCCCTCCCAGAGGAGGAGGCTATGGTTTCCATTGAGCCAAAAGCCATCACCAGAAGGAATGTGGTAACCCAGATGAAGCCCCCACACAAACATACAGATGTCCAGGTCTCCCGCTGCAGGGAGTGCCTGAGCCTGTCACTTGTACCAGAGGGCAGCAAAGACAACATCTGTGTGCGGTGTGACCAGGTGGATGGTCTGCTCAGCCTGGTGGCAGAGCTGACAG
>NW_009233795.1:702-1356 GCF_000690835.1 Fulmarus glacialis | reverse complement strand
CCCCCCCCCTCCCACCCCTGAGGCAAAGGCAGCAGATGGAAGCTCCACAAGAAGCAGAGGATCCCCTACCCTCTTGCAACCAGGCAGAAGGAGGGGACCTAAGAGATGGGGGGGAATGGAAACAGGACCCTACTCAGGGCGCCAGGCGAATCCCCTCCAGTCTCCCTCACTTTCCCAGTTGCCCTTACACAACAGATATTGGGCGCTGGAACTTGAGGGCCAGGCAAATGAGGATGTAGATGAAGGTCCACCCAGGGGGTTGCCTAGGGTGAGTCAGTCAGTCCCACGCCTCATGACTGCCTCTGCTAAGAAAAAAAGGAGGGTAATTGTCGTAGGCAATTCCCTTCTGAGGGGAACAGAGGGCCCAATCTGCCGGCCAGACCCATCCCACAGGGAAGTCTGCTGCCTCCCTGAGGCCCGGGTTAGAGACATTACTAGGAAACTCCCTGGTCTGGTACGGCCTTCTGATTATTACCCACTATTGGTTACAAAGGCTGGCAGTGATGAGGTTGCAGAGAGAAGTCTCGAAGCGATCAGAAGGGACTTCAGGGCACTGGGGCGACTGGTTGAAGGATCAGGAGCACAGCTAGTGTTTTCCTCAGTCCCTTCAGTGGCAGGGGGAAGGACTGGAAAAAAAAAGAAAAAACACCACCA
>NW_009233795.1:0-255 GCF_000690835.1 Fulmarus glacialis | reverse complement strand
ACTGGCTAGAGCGCAATGGTAGTGATGATGAGGTTGAGTGCATGTGGGTAAGGATGAGGGGGAAGGCCAACAAGGCAGAGATCCTGCTGGGAGTCTGTTATAGACCACCTAACCAGAATGAAGGGGCAGATAAAGCATTCCACAAGCAGCTGGCAGAAGTCTCACAATTGCTAGCCCTTGTTCTCGTGGGGGACTTCAACTTACCGGACGTCTGTTGGAAATATATCACAGCAGAGAGGAAACAGTCGAGGAGGT